>NC_069687.1:21017196-21320227 GCF_023699985.2 Odocoileus virginianus | reverse complement strand
TGCCAAAGAATGCTCAGACTACCACACAAGCGCACTCATCTCACACGCTAGTGAAGTAATGCTCAAAATCCTCCAAGCCAGGCTTCAACAGTACGTGAAACATGAACTTCCAGATGTTAAAACTGGTTTTAGAAAAGGCACAGGAACCAGAGATCAAATTGCCAACATCCACTGGATCATTGAAAAAGCAAGAAAGTTCCAGAAAGACATCTATTTCTGCTTTATTGACTATGCCAAAGCCTTTGACTGTGTGGATCACAGTAAACTGTGAAAAATTCTTAAAGAGATGGGAATATCAGACTACCTGACCTGCCTTTGAGAAATCTGATTGCAAGTCAGGAGGCAACAGTTAGAACTGAACATGGAACAATAGACTGGTTCCAAATAGGTAGAGGAGTACATCAAAGCTGTATATTGTCACCCTGCTTATTTAACCTATATGCAGAGTACATCATGAGAAATGCTGGGCTGGAGGAAGCACTAGCTGGAATCAAGATTGCCAGGAGAAATATCAATAACCCCAGATATGCAGATGACACCACCCTTATGACAGAAAGTGAAGAAGAACTAAAAAGCCTCTTGATGAAAGTGAAAGAGGAGAGTGAAAAAGTTGTTGTAAAGCTCAACATTCAGAAAACTAAGATCATGGCATCTGGTCCCATCACTTCATGAAAAATATATGGGGAAACAGTGGCAGACTTTACTTTCTTGGGCTCCAAAATCATGGCAGATGGTGACTGCAGCCATGAAATTAAAAGACACTTTCTCCCTGGAAGGAAAGTTATGACCAAGCTAGACAGCATATTAAAAAGCAGAGACATTACTTTGCCAACAAAGGTCCGTCTAGTCAAGGCTATGGTTTTTCCAGTAGTCATGTATGGATGTCAGAGTTGGACTATAAAGAAAACAGAGCACCAAAGAATTGATGCTTTTGAACTGTGGTGTTGGAGAAGACTCTTGAGAATCCCTTGGACTTTAAGGAGATCCAACCAGTACATCCTGAAGGAAGTCAGTCCTGAATATTCTTTGGAAGAAGTGATGTTGGAGCTGAAACTCCAATACTTTAGCCACCTGATGAGAAGAGTTGACTCATTTGAAAAGACCCTGATGCTGGGAAAGATTCAAGGTGGGAGGAGAAGGGGATGACAGAGGATGAGATTGTTGGATGGTATCACCGACTCAATGGACATGAATTTGAGTAAACTCCGGGAGTTGGTGATGGATAGGAATGCCTGGCATGCTGAACTCCCTGGGGTTGCAAAGAGTCGGAAATGACTGAGTGACTGAACTGAATACTGAGTACAGGCAATGCACTTGACCTTTATAATACCAAGCTGTACATGTCCTCTTCCTTCAAGAAGGCTTTAGTCTGGATAGGAGGGAGACTTTTAAACAAATTAACTCCTGTCAATCTCATCTAAATCAGGTATCTTGCATTGCTATTTTGTTCAAGATAATGGAGGCTTGTCCTTTACTCAATTATGCACTTGATTATCAACTCATCAAGGCTAGTGCCTGTTTTATCCACAGATAAAACTGCTGTTCAGTGAATTCCAAAGCCCTAGAACTGTGCATGACGTGCCATAGCTCCCTAGTTGGATGCCTCTCTGGAGTCCACTTCACATTGCCTGGCCCCTTTTATGTCCACTGCAGTTGTAGTCCATAGGCCCTAAATCTCTTCTGTCTGCCCTGGGGTCTTCTCCAAAACTAGAGGAACTCACTCAGCCTAGAAAAACATGCCCTGGAGTGTGGAGGAGTTGGTGTCCATGGGGACAATGCTCAAACAACTGGGGAAAGGAGTTAGTGAATAAATATTACAATTTTTTGTAGTAAATAAACATTGCACTTCTCTTGTACAAATCTTGGAGCCATTCTCCTGATGCTTCTCAGAATGTCACAGAGGATATTCCCTGCTTGCCTTGTCCCAGTTTGCTGGGTTCACTTCCACCTGCCTGCATCCAAATTTCTCTCTGGTCTCAGAGGAAATCAACTAAGTCACCTCTTTATAAATACTCATTTATATTTTTTATATATTTTCTACTCCATTAATATTTATTGGTAAAGAAATGGCTTCTCACTGTTTAGCAACATCCTTTACAAAGTATCTAAATGAATATCTTCAAATAACAGTGACACCTTCACCTTCAAACCCAAGGTTCCATTAAGTCCATGATTTGCTGATTATTAGATTTTAAAATTAATATGGAGCATGAAAATGGGTAGACACAATGGCAACCCACTCCACTACTTCTGCCTGGAAAATTCCATGGACTGAGGAGCCTGGTGGGCTACAGTCTATGGGGTCACAAAGAATCAGACACAACTGAGCAACTTCACTTTCACTTTTATTAAGCAACTATTGAATTGGCCAAAATTTCTTTCAGGATTTTCCCTAAAAATCAGTGTTGTAGTTCAGTCACTCAGTCATGTCAGACTCTGCGACTCCCAGGGACTCCAGCATGCCAGGGCTCCCTGTCCTTCACTGTTTCCCAGAGTTTGCCGAAACTCATGTCCATTGAGTCGTAATGCTATGTAACCATCTCATTCTCTGGCATCCCCTTCTCCTTCTGGCTTCAATCTTTCCTGGCATCAGGGTCTTTTTCAAAGAGTCAACACTTTGCATCAGGTGGCCAAAATATTGGAGCTTCAGCTTCAGCATCAGTCCTTCCAATGAATATTCAGGAATGATTTCCAT
This sequence comes from Odocoileus virginianus, assembly GCF_023699985.2. Classification (NCBI taxonomy): domain Eukaryota; kingdom Metazoa; phylum Chordata; class Mammalia; order Artiodactyla; family Cervidae; genus Odocoileus; species Odocoileus virginianus. The sequence continues at coordinate 21,317,532 of NC_069687.1, read as the reverse complement.
TAAGATTGACAGCTTTGATCTCCTTGCAGTCCAAGGAACTCTCAAGAGTCTTCAACACCACAGCTTGAAACCATCAATTCTTTGGTGCTCAGCCTTCTTTATGGTCCATCTCTCACATCTATATATGAGTACTGGAAAAACCACAGCTTTGACTATACAGAACTTTGTTGGCAATGCAATGTCTCTGCTTTTTAATATGCTGTCTAGGTTGGTCATAGATTTTCTTCCAAGGAGCAAGCATCTTTTAATTTAATGGCTGCAGTCACTGTCAGCAATGATTTTGGAGCCCAAGAAAATAAAGTCTGCCACTGTTTCCATTGTTTCCCAATCCTTTTGCCATGAAGTGGTGGGATCTTGCCACCAAGTTGCCATGATCTTGCCAACATTTTTTGAATGTTGAGTTTTAAGCCAACTTTTTCACTCTCCTCTTTCACCTTCATCAAGAGGCTCTTTAGTTCCTCTTAAATTTCTGCCATAAGAGTGGTGTCATCTACATATCTGAGGTTATTGATATTTCTGCCTGCAACCTTGATTCCAGCTTGTGCTTAATCAATCCTGGCATTTTACATGATATACACTGCATATAAGTTAAATAAGCACAGTGACAATATACAACCTTGACATACTCCTTTCCCTATTTGGAACCAGTCTATTGTTCCATGTCCAGTTCTAACTGTGGCTTCTTGACCTTCATACAGATTTTTCAGGATGGCAGGTAAGGTGGTCTGATATTCCCATCTCTTGAAGAATTTTCCACAGTTTGTTGTGATCCCACAGTCAAAGACTTTAGAGTACTCAGTGAATCTGATGTAGTTGTTTTTCTGGAATTCTCTGTTTTTTCTATAAGCCAGAAGATGTTGACAATTTGATCTCTGGTTTCCTCTGCCTATTCTAAATCAACCTTGTACATCTGAAAGTTCTCAGTTAATGTACTGTTGAAGCCTATCTTGAAGGATTTTGAGAATTACCTTGTTAGCATGTGAAATGATTGCAATTGTGCAATAGTTTGAACATTCTTTGGCATTGCCCTTCTTTGGGATTGAAATGAAAACTGACATTTTTCCGTTTTGTGGCCACTGCTGAGTTTTGCAAATTTGCCAGCATGTTGAGTGCAGCATTTTCACAGTATCATGTTTTAGGATTTAAATAGCTCAGCTGGAATTCCATCACCTCCACTAGCTTTGTTCTTAGTGATGTTTCTTAAGGCCCACTTGGCTTTGCACCCCAAGATGTCTGGCTCTAGATGAGTGATCACACCATCATGGTGATCTGGATTACAATTTTTTTGTATAGTTCTTCTGTGTACTCTTGTCACTGCTTCTTAATATCTTCTGTTTCTGTTAGTTCCAAACGATTTCTATCCTTTATTGTGCCAATTTTTGCATGAAATATTCCCTTGATATCCCATGGTATAGGATGTCAATAGCTTACCGAAAACCCTGAACCAATTTTTTGGCTGTTGCAATAATATGAGTTCCCTTTGTGTGTATGTGCTTAGTTATATTTGACTCTTTATGACCCCATGGACTGTGGCCCACCAGGCTCTTCTATCCATGGAATTTTCTAGGCAAGAATGCTGGAGTGGTTTGCCATTTCCTCCTCCAGGGGATATTCCCAACTGAGTGATTGAACCCTGGTCTCTTGCATCTCCTGCATTGGCAGGTGGATTTTTTACCACTCAGCTACCTGGGAAGCTCCATGAATACATATTACCTTTGTATGATTCTAAAAGTTTAACACTTATTTGTATTTTGCAAGATGCTATATTACACTGTTCATGGCTTAAACACTTTGTATTTCCTGTGTGAAAGAGTATGTTTATGTTATGGATATAAACCTGGTTTTGAAAAAGTAATTAAAAAGTTAAGATGGACATTTTATTTGGAGGAATACATATATGAAGAGATGGCTTCTGGAGAATTAAATAAATAACACTTAATATTTAATACACAATAAAATTTAATATTATAACAAAATGGAAATTTCTAGTGGTGTTCCCTGGTTTATAATATTAAAGTAATATTTCATTGGAACAAGTATGGGAAGTTTTATATGATATGAAATTGATCATAAAAATTTATAGATCAATTGTAAGATAAACCACATAGAAAATAAAATTCTAAAAGGATAAAATATCCAAAGTTTCATTTCTGAAGCAGAAGAGTAACACAAGTGTGGCAGACAATTTTCTTTACTCTTGACATTTATTTACTTATATAATAAAATTTAATTGTCTGTGCCTCTTAAGAATGGCTTATTTGCTGTTATTTAGAGGAAGTACATTTATTTCACCAATTACATTTTAAGGTTTGAAAATATATCTGCTTTTACATTTTATAAGTGTTAAGGAAATGATGTCAGCTTTTCTTAGTATGCTGTGATTTAACCTGTTTCTCTAATTTCATAAAATCTGGAATTTTAGAAACAGATTAATAATACCATTTTTGTCACATGTATATTTATCTTTATATTGATATGGATGTATATATAAATACCTTAAATTTAAGATTCTATTTTAAATGGATTTTTTTTTTTTTTTTGGTTTGGATTTCTTATTTCATCTGAAGTGTTCTGCATTTCACAGTCAGTATTTCATACAGTGTACATATGTGAATTTTTTTAATGCTTTTTCATCTCTGAGGATTTAGCTGTTACCTTTTTTTTTGATAAGGGACTGTTCAGTAGCATTGTGTGGTTGTTTTGATATTATATAATGTGGTATTTCTCTAAATGCTTTTTCAATAAGTTGTTCATCTTAAAGATATTTTACTTCAGTTCTACTAAAAATTGAATGATTGTGTCACCTCAAAATTTGTATGCTGAAACTACACCATTAATGTGATGGCATTTGGAGGTGGGGCCTCTGGGAGATGCTTAGGTCACAAAGGTAGAGCCCTCATAAAAGAGATTCATGTGCTTTTAAAATAGACCCAGAGAACCCTTCCACCATATGAAGACACAGCAAAAATTCTGGTCTATGAACCAGGAAGTCAGATCTCTCCATATCTTGAATTATCCAGTTCCTTGATCTTAGACTTCCCAGTCTCTAGAATGGTGAGAAATCAGTTTCTGTTGTTTATAAGCCACCCATTCTCTGGTATTCTGTTAGAGAATCTTGACCAAGACAAGCACCTATAGACTTAAATTTTCTTTTTACTCTCAAATTTATATTATAATCTTTTACTTCCATATTACATATTTATATTTTCATTATTATATTACAAATATAAGTTGACCTAAGTTTAGCCAGTTTTTACAATTTATTATAATTACTGCTGCTGCTGCTGCTAAGTCGCTTCAGTCGTATCCGACTCTGTGCGACCCCATAGACGGCAGCCCATCAGACTCCCCTGTCCCTGGGATTCTTCTGGCAAGAATACTGGAGTGGGTTGCCATTTCCTTCTCCAATGCATGCATGCATGCTAAGTCGCTTCACTCATGTCCAACTCTGTGCAACCCCATGGACAGCAGCCCACCAGGCTTCTCTGTCCACAGGATTCTCTAGGCAAGAATACTGCCATTTCCTTCTCCAGTTATAATTACTATAAACAATTAATCGATTAGTGCATTTTTGTACTTTTTAAAAATTTGGTTCTTGAGAGAGTGTGTGTTGTTTTTTAGAATTAGTTTATTTAAATTGTATTTCTTTATTATGGCTGTGCTGGGTCTTAATTGCTGGGCACAGGCTTTCCCTAGCTGCTGCCAGTGGGCGGCATGGGGCTTCTCATTGCAGTGGCTTCTCTTGCTGCAGACCAAGATAAGAGCTCTAGAGCTCAATAGTTGTGGCACAGAGGCTTTGTTACTCTGCAGCTCATGGGATCTTCCCTGACCAGAGATTGAACCCTTGTAATTTGCCTTGGCAGACAGATTTGTAATCACTGCTCCACCAGGGAAGTTCTGCATTCCACTTTCTACTTTATAAGTGGACCAATGAGAATCTTTGCTGGCAGCATGGAGCTATAGCAGCTGAGGGAAAAAAGACAAAAAAAAAAAAAAAGCAATAGATAAAAACAATGGAAGAATGTGTACACTATAGGTGAGAGAGGATAGAAACAGAAAAAGAAATGTATAGAAAAGAACTGGAAGAGAATGTTAACTGAGGGAAGAAAATGTCAGTGATCACATGTATAACTGACACTATCCCCTCTTGCTCTGATGAGGTTCACTTTCTCTCTGGTTGAACCTGATTAGGGCATCAGAATCATCATTGCTGGACTCCAGACAGTCCTCTTAGTTACTCAAGATGAGATAAATCCTATTTATCACTCTAGGTTTAAAGGTTTTTGGGGTTTGTTTTTTTTTTCCCCTACTTCTTAAAAAAAAAAGTCTCATTAAGTAGCTCTCTGTATGTCAAAGCAACGTCTAGAATATCTGGGGAATCACTGATTAAATCACATTTTTACTTTTCTTAATAATCAGGTATGACATCATGGGTATTCCTTTCCAGTCTTGTAGTAATCTTCCTTTTCCTCTAATATCCTTGGATTCCACAGGGATATTTTTCAAATCATTTCCATCAGATGAAGAGGATTTGGCAGTTATTACAGGAGTTTACAAGTCAGCCTGACACAATATCAATAATATCACATTCTTAGGCAGGTGGTGGTGATTTAGTTGCTAAGTCATGTCCAACTCCTGTGACCCCATGGACTGTAGCCTGCTAGGCTCCTCTGTCCATGGGATTCTCCAGGCAAGAATACTGGAGTGGGTTGCCATTTAACTTCTTTCCTATTGGTGAACATTCATGGAAAGTTAAACCTTAAATTTACTTTCCTGTAAGTCTAAGGAGGTCCCTGGAGATCATTGTTTTTGTTTGTTTAATTTGTTTGTCCAGTTACATCTCTAATACATTTTAATAATTCCTTATCAATTCCTTCTCCAAACTCTTGGGTCCTGTATGTTTCAGAATGCAGTTTGTTTTGGATTTTAACATATACATCAGTAGCATGTACATCACTAGTGTGCCAAGATCTAGGGCTAAAGTCTGTAGTCAAATTTCTCTTACTGCTGAACATGAATAGTTACAGCTTGTGGGCTAAATAATGGCTATATGAGGCCAGTTTTGCTGAGAAATGAACTTGCGCCAAACCTTAAACAGCAGTAACGACAGCAACTGCAGACTTTTGGTTTTCTAAGGTTTCAGGGTTTTGGAATTACTAATAGTATATTGAGAGATGTATGGTTAAAAAGGAGATTTAAACTTTTTTTATTATTAAACTTTATTAAACTATTATTATTTAAAGTGATATTTGATCCTTCAAACTTAAGTAAACCTTTTCTGTAATCCAAATATATAGACAATTTAAATTCCTTTATGAGTTTTACTTTTCACATTAAAAAAAAAACAAACATAGAATCTAGACAAAGTGTTAGGTTATTTTTCTCATCTACACTGAATAGAATGGATTGAAGTTTACTTTGCTTACTGTTTGTTTTTTCTTCCCCTTTATATAATGTCTCTGAAATAGATTTTTACCTAAATTCTGTGTAAAGTAACTCAATTCAACAAGACCATTTAAGTATCTTGCGGTATACTGAATGATACCCTGGCTTTTTAAGAAATGTTTATTCAATAAATAAATGTATTGCCAAAAAGAAAGGTGATATTGAATTAAAGACCCAATATTTTGGCAAAGCATCATTACCCATAGGAGTCTCATTAATGCTTTGGCACAAAAATTGGGTAAACAACATGTGGTTTAGCAAATCTATTTAGCCCCAGGGGAGGACTTTAGCGTCGAGAGAACAATGTAGAATATCAGCTTTTACTGTGTTTTCCAAACGGTCATGGCTATTTTATGGAGATGAGGACACAGGTAGTATTGCATTTCCCAAGTAATATATTTACCAGTGTGCAGGCATTTCAATACTGGAGGCTTTAATATCACTACAACTATCCTCCACAAACTATCCACACCAAAACAAAGAAGTACGGACATGAAACTGTCTCATAAAGAAGTTTTCACATTTAAAAATGAATTTTGTATAGGTATATATATATATACATATATATATATATATTTTTTTTTTTTTTCCCCCTATGAATTCACTCTAAACATATCTTTCCAATTAAGATCTGATATTTTCTTTGCTGGTGGTGAGGTAGTACACTAATGTGCAGAGCTACTGCTGGCAAGTACTTGTTTTTTATAAGAAATGAATAAAATCACCCTTCTGGATGGAGGGAATTAGGACATTGTTCCACACCAGAGCACATTGAATTTTCAACCATCATTTGCTCCCTTGGTTGAAAACTGCTGTGGGAGCCGTTTAAAAGTGATTCCTCTAAGTAAAATCTCTGTGTGTGTGTGTGTGTGTGTGTGTGTCTGTCTGTCTGTCTGTCTCTCTCTCTATATATATAAATGTATACTTGGGTGTAGTGTACAGAATGAATGAATCAATCCATGTTCACAAATAACTTCAAACTTTTTGAAATAAGATGATAATGCCATGACTACAATGTTTTGTTATGTTTCTCTTAATCTACAGTTATTTTATTTTCAAGCCCCGTCATACCTTAATGTTGAAATAAATGAAGACCTCCCAATTGAAATCAAACTGAGACTATTTATTAAGAACAGTCGATAGCAAAGAGTCAGTCACGATCATTTGAGTTTGCCAGAGATTCAAAGGCAGGCAGGAGGTAGGGAAGCTTTATAAGGAAAAAAAGGACAAGAGTTCTGCTATGTTCTGAATGAAAGGTATTGTTGGAAGAAAGTTGGAGGAGGACTAATGAGAAGCAGGACATCTTTTGTGATAGGTCTGGGAAGCACATTTGATGTTCTATTGTTGGTCTTAAGTTGAAAGTGGGGCAGAAACATAAAAAGGGAGGAGGGATGCTGGCAGTCATTGATCATGTCCTGACAATTTTGGATGGGTTGCTTCTGAGGCTGCGGTTTGGTTTCCTGGGCTGGTTGCTGTGGAAATTGTGGGTCCAAGTTCTATTGCCATATATGGTCTGACCAAGCCCACTTGTATATTCAGCCTCTCATTCAGTATTTGATACACAGTGGTGACTACCTATGGCAAAAATTCCTACAGGTTTATCAGGTTTTAGGAATACAGGTCCTCATCTCCATCCCAACCAGCTTTGAGAATCACTGTCTTCAATCTTTTGTACTTTTTTTTTTTTTAATAAATACCAGGAAATGATGAAATAACAAATATTTTTCAAACAATATTCTATGTTTTTTCCCCTCCAAGAACCCAAGAATGTCCAAAGAAGGTCTCTTTGCTGAAGGTCAATGTTTTCTGAAAAAGGGCAGCCTTATATCTTACGGATAGATACTAAGACTGCTTGACTAAGGGACCCTAAAAATTCCACTCATTTGCAAGTTTTTGTCCATTGCTTTGATGATTGTGGCACCCCACTCCAGTACTCTTGCCTGGAAAATCCCATGGATGGAGGAGCCTGGTAGGCTGCAGTCCATGGGGTCGCGAAGAGTCAGATATGGCTGAGCGACTTCACTTTCACTTTTCACTTGTGTGCATTGGAGAAGGAAATGGCAACCCACTCCAGTGTTCTTGCCTGGAGAATCCCAGGGACGGGGTCGCACAGAGTCAGACACGACTGAGGCGACTTAGCAGTTGATGATTGTTTAGCCCAAGAGTCTGCAGAACAGACATATACATAGTTTGCCTAAAGCAACATAATTAGTAATTTTATAATTTAACTACCTCAAACTCTTAAAAATGTATCATTCTGTCTTTTACCGTAGCCCTGGTAGATGAGTGGGCTTCCCTGGGGGCTCAGACAGTTAAAAAAAAAAAAAAAAAAAAATCCGCCTGCAATGCTGGGGGCCTGGGTTCCATTCCTGGGTTGGAAAGATCCCCTAGAGGAAGCCATGGCAACCCACTCCAGTATTCTTGCCTGCAGAATCCCCACGAACGGGGAGCCTGGCGGGCTCTAGTCTATGGGCTCGCAAGGAGCCGGACACGACAGCGCAACAAGCTCAGCACACAGGTAGATGAGCACAGCAAAGAGAATAAATACAGAAATACTTCAGTATTCGCACAACGTAATTTTAGTTGAAGTTTATAAAAATTTAGTGTTATGCTCAGAAAAGCAATGATATTATTATCTTTATTTATAACTTAGATATTTGATTAACCAACTATATTGAGATAAATGGGAAATGAAGCTCTAGGAAATCCTGTACTGGGCTGTACCTTATTATTCACTATTGTTTCTATACCATATGGAATATTTTGTATCACAATCATTCAATAAATAAATGGTAAGGAGATGGATATTTACTATTTTGTTGACATTCAATGGTTCTTAACCAATCCCCTCCCTGCACACACACACACACACACACACACACACACACACACACTAACGTGTCCTGCATAAATTATTCACGGCTATTATAATCTTTGGTTTTGATTTTGATATACATGATTTTGATAAGAAAAAAGCATGTAATTTTTATGCATAAAAGAAAACAGTGATTTTGGGAGAAAATTTTTAATCTTGTCTTTCTCAATTTTATTCTTTCAGAATAAAGTTCATCCTTTCTGAAGTTATTTTTCTTGGTTATCTGCTTTTCTCTACTTGATCTGCAAAGTAACAAGTCCTTAATGTGTTGTGTTAATTGCTTTTATTATTTCTGCAACATAAGTTTTTTGTTTTTGTTTGGTTTTTGCATTTTTTCTTTCATTTACCATTTCGACAACTTATCATATTTCAGACCATACATTGGGTAATATAAGCCTGAAGAATGACTTCAGCCTTTAACCTCATGGAGATCTTCAATTTCCATGTTGCAATTTCTTTCAGAACAAAATTAAAAAAAAAAAAAAGAATTACATAACCAAAGAATTCCATGTTTTCTCACATACTCCTAGCATGATTTTGTCCTCACTGGAGCACTCAAACTTGTGGTTGTTTTAGTTTATTAAGTTATTTAGTTTATTATTTAGTATTTAATAAGCTACTTATTAACACTGTAAATTAACACTTATTAACACTCTCTACTTATTAATACTGTAAAATTGACAAAATACTAATATGCTCAACAATTAGAATCATCACTTGCATTTAGAAAATTTGGATTTCAAGAGGTGCAATCACACAAATATATTTTGAGACGAAGAGAATGAGGCAAAAATAAAGAGTCTCCTAAAATATAGCACCAAAAATATTTCTTAATTAGTTGGTGATTTTAACATATGTTCACACATTCTTTGCTACTCTTCCCTCCAGGAGGTAGATTTAGTTATCCTTGAACTGCATATAGGTTGGACTTAGTAAACCCCTTGTAATGAACAAAGGAGGCAACAGCTTTTATAAAACATAATTTTACAATAGCAAAACCTGGCAGATACTGTTGTAACCAAGTGGTCAAGGTAAACATCACCAGATGATATTTAATATCATCTTCTTCCCAATAGGCTGCAATCAGAAGGGCAGTTCACCTCTCTGGCATTATCTCCAATATTCATAACATCATCTAACTGTGAGGAAATGTTAGACAAACCAAGTGGAAAGACATTCTAGAAAATATTGGACTAGTTCCTTCAAAACTTCAAGAGTGTGAAAAGCAAGGAAACACTGAGGAACTAAATGCAACATAGAATTCTGGACTATGACTTGGAATTTTTAAGAAAGGGACATTAGTGTAAAAACTGGAGAAATATTTATAAAGTCTCTAGTTTAGTTAATCCTACTGTAACAGTTAATTTTTTCATTTTGACAGCTATGCTGCAAGGAGGTAAGATGTTAACTTTAGGGGAAGCGGGAGGAGGGACAGACAAGAGCTCTGTAATATCTTTGTAATTCTTCCATAACCCTAAATCTATTTCAGAATAAGAGTTTTAATAATGTCTCTGTCACTTTACTGAACACTGGCCAGTTTCATAAAAATACTATTGTTTTGTCAAATCAGCTCTTCAAATTGTCTCTTTGCTTCTATGCTAATGGCAACTTGTGGTTTTAAACTTTCTTATTTCTGTTTTAGGTACAATCTATACATTAAGAAATATAACAAGAATATTATCATTTGACAAAAACAATAATCTCTGGAATTTGTGATAAACTGATACTTTTCATCTTGCCTTTCTTTGGATGAAAGAGCACTGATCTAGGTGTCTAAAGACAGCATCTGTACCCAGATAGACTACTTACAAGCATGTGCTGATACAATTGTTCAACCTTTTTAGAATTCAGATTTCTTATCTGAATAGTAATTATGTTTATTTAAACTCAAGAGATAGCAATTCTGCCAAAGATAGTTTCAGAAATTAGCTGTATTACTTAAAAAAAGAATAAAGCTTATCAAAGATTCTAGGTATTAATGAATGTTGAAAACAAATTATATATGTATATATACAAGATCATAAAAGGATTTAAAATATAATTTTAAACATTATTTATAATAACAACAAAAAGATTATGTAGGAAACATATAAATTCTCTATGAATTTGTTAGTAAATTTCATGCAAATCCTAAATAAATAAACAGTTTTTCATGAAATTTAACAATCTGATTCTGAAAGTTATATAAAGAGTAAAAACAAAGAGTGGCCCAAAATTTTTTGAATAATAAGAACTACATGAGTGAACTTTTCTTGTCAGGTGTCAGAATTACTATAAAGTTATAGTAATTAAGAAGTTTTTTGTAATAACACACAAAATAAAATGTAGACCAACTGCACAGAGTAAAGACTCTAAAAGAAACCTATTAATAAAACATTGATATATCATAGATATTGCCTTAGATTAAGTATCTAATGGTGGATTCTGTAGTAATAAGAAAGAAAGCTGATGATCCATATACACAAATACAATAGATTGTTACCACATTTCATGGACAGAAATTGATACCAGAAAAATTAATGTCATAATTTGAAAAGAAAAAATTATGAAACTTGGAAAAAACAGGACAAAAATTTTATCCTTATAAAGCCAGTATTAAAAATATAATATATAAAATATAAAAGTATGTGAAAGCTCCAAAAATGCAGGAAACTGTTTAACTAGTCAACCATTCTAAAGTTGAGTTTTTGATCAAATAATAACAATAAAGGAAATGAAAACATATGCTACAAAAGAGAAGACACTTGCTGAACATGTAATTATGGCATTCAGAATACATGAAGAATCATATATATCCATAAGAAAAAAAATGCAGTAGAAAAAAAGCCATAGCATAAATAATTATTTCATAGAAATCCCATGTTTGTCTAATTAAACAATAGCTTACTTTTCTTTGCTCTGGTGTGAAAGGTACATGTGTCCTTTTGCCATTGGTCAAAAACAGTCAAGGGTTATGGGGAGATGTGGATGATTCTGGCTATTCAGGAAATAATAAACGGAGCTATCTCAATAGCATTTTCACAAGATCAGTAGCAACAGCAACAATCAAAATTTACTCTTTGGGAATAACTAAATATGAGATATGATTATAAGAATCAAAGAAAGAATAAAAAATAAAAATATTGACTACATTAAGTAAAAAACAGAGCAACAGAACAATGGTGATAAGGAAGAAGACAGAATTTTAGTAGTGCTTTATATTAGAAGGCATATAATTGGGTCAGAATATCTTTTTGTTATAAATAATTCTAGTATAACTTACATTTAGATTTCATGCTTTCTCTTTCGTGGAAAGAAAAGTTTTATAATAAATGTAAAGAACATCCATAATGTGGGCAATTTTAATTTTTTAAGAAATGGACTTTTCTTCATTAGAAGAAATATACAAGGAAGGCGCTTATGCCACATTAAGCCATGAAATGACTCTTTAGTGGAAACCTATAAATTCCTCTTGTGTTATAAATTTTTAATATCTTTTCCTTGATTGTGTCTCTCCCTTCTTCTCTTGAGTTATTAAACATAGTAAATAGCATAAAATTAAACTTTATGTTACCCCTAAGTAATGGAAAATCAGTCCTAAGATTGATTTTGATAATCCACAAAAGTTGAGATTTGAAATATTTTATTCATGCCCTAAAAATTAGCTGGACTAAAGCTACATACATAAAAGTGCCCAGAAATTCAAGGCTGCAGCCTCATCTGGCCTTCAGGAGAATCCAAATAAAATTGCATACTCAGAGGTTTTCCCCATCTGCACCTTTATTTCAGAGCCCCAGAGCACAAAAGCTGGCTTCATGATTTATCAATAACATCCTTCTAAGTAATTCACTTCCTTTCTTCTTATCCTATAAGCTATTTACAGGCGGTACTTTGGTGAAGTCAACCCCTGGTGATTTTGTGCTCCTTTGGGGAAGACAAGTGTTAGTCTGCTGTGTTATACTAAAGGCAAATTCTGCACAGCTAATATAATCTTTTAGAGTTTTTCCTGAGGTTTTGGAATTCACTGCAACATGACTTGCACAGTAACTAGCCTGCAAAATGGAGGGAGTGACAGGAATGTACTTCCTAATAAGACTCTTGCAGAACAGAAAGCATAAGATATAAATAGAGGGGAAGTCTCTATCAAGTTTTACCTACCAGAAGAGTTTTCTCACTTTCTGACACTCACCTCATGCTCCCAAGTGACACTATGTGAGGAACAGAGAAACCCAGTTCAGAGAAAGAAAAGAGAAATGCCTCAGAGAGGATTCTATTTTCTGTCCTAGGAAATTGAGGGATCTCTTTTTTTTTTTTTTTTTTTTTTAGTGGATTGACAGAAATTCCTGAAATCTCCAATGGCACCGACCTTCTGGGGACCAGAGAAACCATTGAAACATTTTTGCCACAACAAAAATGAAAGAATTAATTTTGGATATTTATCCCAGAGGCAAGCAGCAAAATTGGAGAATTAAGGACAATGAGCAAAAAATTGCTTCCTTCATTCACTCTCTTATTAAGCAAATAACCTTGCATTACCTATTTCTGTACAAATAACCATATCTCATAAATATGGCCCCTTTTGACATTAAAATGAGTGATTATTGCACATTTTTGTGACAAATGTAATGGCTTAAATCATAAAAAAATATATAGGTAAAATAGTAAATGTTCTTTTTTTGATGACTGCAGAAGATATATAATTGTTTTACTAAGAAATAATCAATTCCTCAGAATTAATTAAAAAACTTGTGGTTTTGAGTAACACAATATTCTTGTAATATTGCCTCAGTTTATTTATTGATAGAGCACCTGATATATTCTCAAACTCAGTAGCTAGTGGGCTTTTAATCAACACCTCTTTAAGATAACATGTATTAAAGAGAAAAAGCATCAATCAATTTGCAAACCAAAGAAGAATAAATATTGGAAGAGAAGCAACTAGAGAGAAAATTCAATGCTCCCACTAGGTTTTTAGTATTTTATGTTATAGGAATAAAGTTTTACTTTATTGTAAATATTAAAACATAGAAAGTGAGTCATTTATATTTTGAGGTGACAATTATAGTTTTTCTTTTTGTATTTTATGAAATAATTTCACTTCTGTTACAAAATAATTGTTTACATTTTGACAGATTAAGCTCATGCTATTTGTTATTTCTAATGAACATTCAATTTTATTATCCAGAGTATTTGTGATATTAAGAATAAGTACTGCTAATGATACACATTTGTATGAGTTCAAGCAAAAATTTAATAAGAAGCTAGAAGTAATTCTAATTCCTGAATCCTTTATAAATGAAATAATAATAAATATAGAGCAAGCAAAGTGAACAAATAGACAAATATTCTATTGAGAAAAGAAAACTACCAGAACATGGTTGAATTAAATTTAGTCATAAAAATTAAAAATGAGTATTGATTTTTACTTACCATATAAGAGCAGAGAGAAGCGTGAGTGTTTACACGTGATGTTTACGTGTGATGTTTAATGTGACATCACAGAAACAAATCCTCATTTACTTAGTTGCTGTTGTTGTTCAGTTGTTCAGTCATGTCCCACTCTTTGTGACCGCATGGGCTGCAGCATGCCTGGCTTAACCTGTCCTTCACCATCTCCCGGAGTTCGCTCAAACTCATGTTCATTGAGTCAGTGACGCCATTCAAAGATCTCGTCCTCTGTCTTAGTAGGAAGACATTTCTTAATAGAAAGTCAATTCATAATGCCTAAATTTGAAAAATCAAAATATTGTTTGAACTTGACACTTAGAGATATTATCATAAATATACAAAGTCTTAGTTAAACAAATTGGAAATAATCGTTACTCTAGAGAAGTGTGGGATTTGCAAAGGAAAACTATATTTTTCCTTAAATAATTAGATTAATCAATAATACAAAGGCAATTAAAAAAATAAAAGCCCAGAAATAGTAATGGACCAATTATAAGGAATTCATATTTAAGAGCTTTGAATGATAAAATTTGGATTTTACTCTGAAGGACTATAGAACAAATCCAAGAGTTTGGAGTAGGAAAGTGAGATACTTTTTCTCAAACTGTCACGAAAAACTTCAATCTTTTTCTGCCTTTAATATTATGTCATGATTTCATTTCCATCACATTAAGAAACTATTTGATGTTGGTGCATGCTTTGGTAAAACACAGACACATATTTTATATATGTTCTAATTTCACACACACACACACAACAAAATGAAAATCTGTATGTAAATTGGTGTTCATACAATTAAAAAATTAAAAAATAATAGCAAATGCAGAAAAAATATAGGAGTCCATCTGTCTTCTATGAAGCCGGATATTAAAGACATTGCCAAAATGTAAAGCCGTTTTAAAAGTAAATAAGCCTCTGAAGTGATTTAGAAGCTGTTCATTGGTGGCTCAGATGGTTAAAAGAAAACTGCCTGCAATGCAGGAGACCCAGGTTCGATCCCTACTTTAGGGAGATCCTGTAGAGCAGGAAGCAGCAATCCACTCCAGCATGCTTGCCTGGAGAATTCTGTGGACAGAGGAACCTGGCGGGCTACAGTCCATGGGGTTGCAAAGAGTCAGACAGGACTGAGTGGCTAACACTTTCTCTTTCATTTGATGGAAGATAAGGAAAACCTGGAATGACTGAGAAGCTCCTGGAAGACCTCTGTGGGACAGCCACTTGCTACAAGGACTGAAAGGAAAATAGGAGCAGCATGTTGAAACCTCCTAAAGGACAACTAGACCATCAAGGCCTTTGGACTTTTTTTTTTGGTATTGATTATAATTTTTTAATTTTTCACAGGTTTTGGCTTTAGGAATCCTTTCCATTCTTAAATGTCTTAAAATACTTAAAAAAAAGTTGTTATTGGGTAGCCTAAGAAACTGTTTTAAATGTGCGTGCATGTGTGCTAGGTTGCTTCAGTCTCTCCAACTCTTTGTGACCCCATGGACAGTAGCCCACCAGGCTCCTCTGTCCATGGAATTTCCAGGCAAGAATACTGGAGTGGTTGCCATGCCCTCCTCCAAGAGATCTTCCTGACCCAGGGATTGAACGAGTGAACCAGCGTCTCCTGTGGCTCCTGCCTTATAGGCAGATTCTTTACAGCTGAGTCACCTGGTAAGCCCTTTTAGATGTTTACTAATGTTTACCATTTTAGAAACTGAATTGGGGCAATTGTTAGAATATTTACACAATAACTTGTTTGAGAAAACAATGGTAAATCATTGCATGTTAACATATTTCATGAAGCTAATAAAATTTAAAGCACTTTATGAAAAAAAGCAGCTTTATTTTGCATTTGGCAAATGTCTTTAATATCTGACTTCATAGAAGGCAGCTGGATGCTTATAATTTTTTCTGCATTTAAACTCAGTATAGAGTTTGAATTGGCATGTATGAGGAAAATTGGGCCTCATGCTTTTTTTGTGTGACCAAATAAGATTTTAAAAGTGAAGAGTAAACTTTTCACATAGATATGAATATTTTTTTGTTATTATACCAGTATTTGTTGTATAATTAGGCCTCTCAAGATGGCCATTCTCTTGCTATCTGTGTATACCCTGATAGACCAGTGCCTGCTACACTTACCCCCTATTCAAGTGACCGACCTCGCTACATCCTGGTCCCAGGCCCCAGTTAATGAGTATTCTTATCAAAGAGGTGGTGACATGTGTGCCCCTCTGCTATTTTTCATGGTAATTGGTGAGCCAACCCTATGTCAATTCCCCCTATAACTGGCAATCTCCTCCCTCCACCCAGGGAGCAAAGCCTACAAGCATGTCCTGCCCATCATCATGGTTGATTCATATAAGCTCCCTCATCCATAGACCACTGATATCTCTGTTGCTGACTAGAGATTCTCTCTTCAATCTTAAAATTGGACAATTGCGGGCCTTGTAGGCCTGTGGGTTTCAGCCCAACACTTGTTAATGCCATTTCTTGAAAGTTAGTTGTAACATGTGGAATCTAAAAGCATATTGACCCTATTTTTTTCATTTTGTTGTATTAAAATCTCACACTTTGCACTTTGAGAGTATCTTCTATCATGTAGGACTTTGTAACACCATGCATTATTCATTTGGAAAGTATTTGTTTATTAATTGTGCAGATTATCCAAAATTTAATGCATTGGGTAAAACTTGTGTATATATAAAAATCACATTTTAAATTTTAGTTATGGTTTCGTTAGAAAACCTGTAATTGTCAAGAAGCTGTTAAGTTCATAGCCATAGATACAAGTTTTCCAAATTTACAATTTTTTCCTTGGAGCCTGAATGTCATCATTGACATCAGGTAGTGAGAATTGATTTCTTTGAAATGACATGCTTATTACGTGCATTTTAAAGAAAATATGCCAAACAACCAAGCTTGAATAACTAGACATTTTTAAACTTAATTTATTTTTTAATTGAACAATAATTGCTTTACATAATTTTCTTCTTTTCTGTCAATCCTCAACATGAATCAGCCATAGGTATATATATATATCTGCTCCATTTTGAACCTGCTTCCCATCTCCCTCCTCATCCCATCCCTCTAGGATAATACAGAGCCCCAGTTTAAGTTTCCTGAGACATACAGCAAAATACCCATTGGCTTTCTACTTGACATATGGTATGTTAAGTTTCCATGTTACTCTCAACATGCATCTCACCCTCTCCTTCCTTCTCCCCATGTTCTTAAGTCTATTCTCTATGTCTGTTTCTCCATTGCTGCCCTGCAAATAAATTCTTAGTACCATTTTTCCAGATTCCATATATATGGGTTAGCATACAACATTTATCTTTCCCTTTCTGACTTACTTCACTCTCTATAATAGGATCTAGGTTCACCAACCTCATTAGAACTGATTCAAATGTGTTCCTTTCATGGCTGAGTAATATTCCATTGTGTATATGTACCAACACTTCTTTATCCATTCATTGGTTGATGGATATCTATGTTGCTTCCATGTTCTAGCTATTGTTCATAGTGCTGCAATGAACAATGGAACACATATGTCTTTTTCAATTTTGGTTTCCTCGGGATATGTGCCTAGGAGTGGGGTCACTAGGTCATATGATGGCTTTATTCTTACTTTTTTAAGGAATCTCCATACTGTCTTCTATAGTGGCTGTATCAATTTATATTCCCAACAACAGTGCAAGAGCATTCCCTTTTCTCCGCACCCTCTCCAGCATTTATTGTTTGTAGACTTTTTGATTATGGCCATTCAGATCGATGTGAGGCGATATCTCATTGTAGTCTTGATTTGCATTTATCTAATAATGAACTAAGATCAAGGCATCTAGTCCCATCACTTCATGGAAAATAGATGGGGAAACAGTGGAAACAATGGCTGACTTTATTTTTCGGGGCTCCAAAATCCCTGCAGATGGTGACTGCAGCCATGAAGTTAAAAGGTGCTTACTCCTTGGAAGGAAAGTTATGACCAACCTAGACAGCATATTAAAAAGCAGAGATATTACTTCGCCAACAAAAGTCCATCTAGTCAAGGCTATGGTTTTTCCAGTGGTCATGTATGGATATGAGAGTTGGACTATAAAGAAAGCTGAGTGCCGAAGATTGATGCTTTTGAACTATGGTGTTGGAGAAGGCTCTTGAGAGTCCCTTGGACTGCAAGGAGAGCCAACCAGTCCATCCTAAAGGAGATCAGCCCTGGGTGTTTATTGGAAGGACTGATGCTGAAGCTGAAACTCCAATACTCTGGCCCCCTGATGTGAAGAGTTGACTCATTTGAAAAGACCCTGATGCTGGGAAAGACTGAGGACAGGAGGAGAAGGGGACGACATGGGATGAGATGGTTGGATGGCATCACTGACTCAATGGACGTGGGTTTGGGTGGACTCTGGCAGTTGGTGATAGACAGGGAGTCCTGGCATACTGCGGTTCATGTGGTTGCAAAGAGTCGGACACGACTGAGCAACTGAACTGAATAACAAGTGACGTTGAGGGTCTTTTCGTGTGTTTGTTAGCCACCTGTATGTAGAAATACAAGAGATTTCTGTATACTGAATTTTGTATCCTGCAACTTTGATAAATTCATTGATTAGCTCTGGAAATTTTCTGATACTATCTTTAGGGTTTTCTACATGCAGTATCATGTCATCTGCAAACTGTGAGAGCATTACTTCTTTTTTGATCTGGATTTTTTTTTTTTTTCCTTCTCTGATTGCTATAGCTAAGACTTCCAAAACTGTGTTGATTAATAATGGGGAAAGTGGACACACTTGTCTTGTTCCTGATCTTAGGGGGAATGCCTCACCACTGAGAATGAAGTTTGCTGTAGGCTAATCATATATGGCCTTTACTATGTTGAGGTAGGTTCCTTCTATGCCCATTTGTTAAAGAGTTTTAATCATAAATGGGTGCTGAATTTTGTCAAAGCCTTTTTCTGCATCTGTTGAGAATACCATATGATTTTTATCATTCAATTTGTTAATATGGTGTATCACACTGGTTAATTTGTGTATATTGAAGAATCCATGCATCCCTGGAATAAACCCAACTTGATTATGGTATATGAGCTTTTTGAAGTGTTGTGGAATTCTGTTTGGTAAAATTCTGTTGAGGGTTTTTGCATCTATGTTCATCAGTGATGTTTGCCTGTAGTTTTATTTCTTGTGTGTTGTCTTTGTCTGGTTTTGGAATCAGGGTGTCGGTGGCCTCATAGAATGAGTTTGGAAGTGTTCCTTCCTCTTCAATTTTTTGTAAGAGTATAATCTCTATAATCTCTTCAAAAATTTCCTCATACATTTTCTTTTACTCTTCTTCTTCTGGGACCCCTATAATTCGAATATTGGTGCATTTGATATTGCCCCAGAGGTGTCTGGGACTATCTGCAGATCTTTTCATTCGTTTTGCTTCATTCTGCTCTTCAGAAGTTATTTCCAACATTTTATCTTCCAGCTGACTGATTCATTCTTCTGTTTCAGGTAGCCTGTTATTGATTCCTTCTAGAGTATTTTTAATTTCAGTAAGCATGTTCTTTGTCTATGCATATTTATTCTTTAATTCTCCCAAGTTTTTGTTAATTGATTCTGCCATTTTCTCCATACTTTTTTTCAAAGTTTTTGATCATCTATATTATCATTATTCTGAATTATTTTTCAAGTAGTTGCCTATTTCATCTTCATTTATTTGGACTTCTGTGTTTCCAGTTTGTTCCTTCATTTGTGTAGTATTTCTCTGCCTTTTCACTACTTTTTTTTTTTTTTTTTTTACCTATTGTGTTTGAGGTCTCCTTTTCCCAGTCCACAAGGTTGAACTCTTTCTTCCTTTTTGTTTCTGCCTTCCTAAGGTTAGTCCAGTGATTTATGTAAGCTCCTATAGGGTGAGATTTGTGCTGAGTTTTGCTGTTGTTGTTGTTTGCTTGCTTGCTTGTTTTGTTTTTCCTTTGTTGTTCAAGGCTAAATAAGGTGGTAATCCTGTCTGCTGATTCTTAGGTTTTCATTTTTGTTTTGTCTGTTGCTTAGATGAGGCATCCTGCAAAGGGTTCTACACCCAGGTTGGGTTATTCCAGGTCTTGTATTCAAGTGGTTTCCTTTGTGTGAGTTCTCACTATCTGATACTCCCTAGGTTAGTTTTCTGGTAGTCAAGGGTCTTGGAGTCAGTGCTCCCACTTCAAAGGCTCAGGGTCAGGAATGAGGATTCCACAAGTGGTTTGCTATAGCATTAAGTGAGATTAAAACAGATACCCAAAGATGAGAAACCAAAGATGAACTCCAGACAAATGGCAGTTACAAAATCAGGCAAATAATAACTAAAATAATGGAATATACACCCATAAGCAATATAAAAACAGTCCAACAAAAATAAAGTACAATAGATTGACCCAGCAAAGAAAGGAAACCAAAAATTATACCTACCAGTTAAGAACAAAACTTGCTAAAGCACAAACTGGCAAACAAAACTAAAGCAAAGAGCCAAGTGGGAAACAAAGCAATGAAAACAAAGCTAACAAATATGTTTAGAGGAAAGGAAGGAAAGAAAAGAAAGAAAGAATACATATGCAAAGTTACATAGAGGTAGATAAGATTTATATATATTAAAGATTAACTGTAAGGGGAAAAGAGTTGTAGGAAAAGCAAACAGAAGAATAAATGTATAAAAAATGTAATAGGTTTTAAAAATTAAAAATTAAAATTATAAAAAGAGAAAAGAAAAAAGAAGAAAAAAAATTGCACAGAACTGCAAAAGCCCAACAAAGAGGCAGAGGTTTATAACAACAATAAAAAATAATTGAGGGGAAAAAAAAAACCTCAAAAGCTTGTTTAGATTGAATAGTCCCAATAAAATCGACAACTACAATGGTGGGAGCATGGAGGGAAAAAAAAAGACAAAGAAAAAAAGTTTTTAAAAAATCCAAAGGAATCTACAGAACAAGTCAAAATGTAAGAAAATAGACATTTTTTCTAGAGTCACTGCGTTCAAAGTCCTTTCCCTTGCTGGAAGTCACAGTCCACCTTATCTCCCTAGGATGCCCTCCAACGCTGTCCTGATCTCTGGACCTGCTGTGGGGGCAACTCAGATTCTAATCTGGCCCTACTTCTTTGTGTTCTTGCCTCCAATGTCCACAACTATCAGAACTAGTGCATTTTCTTTTGTGGAAGCTCCCAATGTCCTTTTATATATTCCATACACACAGAGTCTGCCTAGTTGATCGTGTGAGTTTCATCTGCAGCTTGCACACCTGGTGGGAAGGCTTTGGGTCTTCCTCCTTAGCCACACGGTCCCTGGATTTCAACTGTGGTTTTATTTCCACCTCTGCATGTGGATTGTCCACTGAGGTTTGCTCCTGAGGCTGCCCTGGAGGACTTGGGTCTGCCCCAGTGAGGGCCAGGTGTGGAGGGTGGTACTGGTGCTTGGGCTGCAGGAGTTCTGGCAGCACCATGTATTCAGGGGAGTTGGTGGCTAAGGCAGCAGGAAATATAGTGCTCTAGAAGGGTATGGCGACCAGTATTGACCAATACACTCCAGTATTGGGGCACACTCAGGGAGAACCTGCCTGACAGAGAAGCCTGGCAGTCCACAGCCCACAGGCTCGCAAAGAGTTGGACACGCCTGTATGCATAGATGTAAGACTCCTTTTTGCCGGTGGCTCTGCCCCAGTGGGGGTTGAGTGTGAAGATGGTGCAGATGCTTGGCTTGCAGAACCCTGGTGGCGCCAACTGTGCAGGGACACGAACTGCCTCAGCTGCAGGCGTTATGGCCCTATCAGAGTCTTTTTTTGAGCCTCTGGTAGCTGGCGATCAGAAGGCCTCTTTGGCCAGTCCTTCTCCATAGCTCCACCTGTTCAGGCACTTAGAGGGCTCCCTTGCATGGGGACCTTCTCTGCTGTTCGGTGCATCAGGCACATGGATGAACCCCCCTGGCTGGGGTCCTACTCTTTATATCGGCACATCAGGCACTTAAAGGGGCCCCCTGGGTGGGGTCCTACTTCATAGTTCAGTGCATCATGTGCTTGATGGGTCACCCTTTCTATTGTTCAGGTGCCGATGCTGGAGTGTGGGGAGAGAGAGGCTATGATGGCTCCACCCGCTATGCATGACTCAGCAGTATCGCTTTGTTTGCATGGATTCCTGGCTTTCCTCCACAGGCATTTCCCACCACAATCTCCTCCCTCACATCTCTTCATCCGTCTCTCTGCAGTCAACAGCAGCCCTTACCTGGAGACTGCTCCACAATCCCTAAACTCTGGCTCCCAGCCACAGAGCCTTCCAGGGGATCCATGTCCCTGTCCAGGATGTGTGGTTGCGGCAAGGACTGTCTAATTCTCATTCCATTTAGGCTGCCACAGATCAGCTGTTTCACTCTCAGCCTTAAATGTGTCTCCTCTGGCTCAGGCAGTTGCCCCTTTATGGGGATCGGACCCCGCTTTAGTTCCCCCACCCACTGAGGGCAGGTGCAGTCCTACTAACACTCCCATTTTCCCCCCTAGTCTCTTCACCCTACCGAGTTTTGCGTGATTCTATAGATTCTTTTCTGCTGGTGAGGTACTCCTGTTCGCTCTCAGCTGGTGTTCTGCATGGACTTCTGTCTCTGAAGGCATATTCCTGATGTATCCGTGGAGAGAGACGTACTCCACGTCCACCTACTCCTCCCCCATCTTGTTCTCCCAGAAATTTTCTATTAGACAGTCTTTCAAATGCGAATGCTTTTCTTTGAAAAAAAATGACAGTTGAGCTTGCAAATGATACAACTGGCTTTCCTTCAGATAGCTGTGCTGACTTATACAAACTCCTCATTTATTCACTTCAAATATTGAAAATAATGCATATTCAAGTGTCAAGATTAAATAAAGTTGGTAATTTTTAGGGCGTTTTCAAGAGTATTTTAAAGTGAAATACTGAGTGGATAATGGCAAAGAATTCAGTGACTACGAGTCCAGTTTTGTACCACATTTAGAACTAATACAAACTATATAAAAGTGCTAAATATTCTTTCTAATTATGTTTAGAATTAATTGTGCATAATTTTTCCAAATGATTTAGATAATGAAACATTCTAGAATAAATATAACTATCTATTTTCGGATATGCATGTATTTTTTTCTACTAAAAGAACAGAACACATTTTACTCTAAAAAAAAAGAAAAAAAAAGAAAAATGAAATTTTGTTAGTTTGGAGAAGAAATATTTTTTGACCTCCATTACCAACCAGTACACACATGAAGAAAAATTCTATTTTCTCTCATAATATATGTCAGAAAAATATAATTATGGAAAACTGTAGACTGTATATTTTTATAAGCAGTTTCATAAAGGATTTTACTAATCAGATTATTTATGATGATAAAAGGTAACTTTAAAATTTTATTTTTGCCTAATACAGGAAATGTGAAACTATCAAATGTATTGTTTACTATGTTATTTTTAAACCTTTTAGTAGTTCTTTTTCTTTTATGGTAGACTAATTCCTAATAATGAGACTTAAATGGTAAGTTTCAGGGGACATATACTTTTAAATTTTTAATGACTAAGACTACTTGAAAGAAATCTTAGTTTTTTTTTTTTTTTTTTTTTTTTGGTGCTTGTTAACTTTTTTCTAGGTATCACATTTAAAAGTAACAGGTAAAATTGTAAAAGAATTCTAGGTTAATATATACTACATATATTATCTAGATTTCTAAATTACCTTTGAAGGATAAAGAATTATAGTCTACTTCAAACAGAAGGTATACCTAAAATTACTCACCTAATCTTTAATTCAGGTGAAAGTTTTGAATCTCCAGTTTTCTTGGCTGAAAATGCTTTTTACTCTTTTTGCTATTTTATAAATCCAGTTGAATTTTTGATAGAAAATCTAATGTCATATCTTTAAAACATTTCTTTTAAAGTTAATACCAATAATATTTATTTGAAATTTTCCAAAACCAATATATCTTTACTGTAAATACAACTATAAGAGCTATTCATTTTCTTAAATTTTAGAGTTAAACATTTAACCTGTAAACATTTAAAAGTATAGAATAGCAGAAGATATTTGAATTTCCTTAAAATTAGAATTGACTACTGTAATATCTTCCAGATGACTATCTAACTCTTGTGATGTAAACAACTTCCTGGACAGTAATGAAGCTGTAACACTTTCAATTTTCTCCCAGCTGGACAAAAACTTGCACCAACAGCTGCTCCATCTTTGCCTAAGGGCCAACGAAGACCTGGATTTCAAAAGAGGGAAACTAGCTGAAAGTAATGAATTGATGAAGCAGCCATTTGAATTTTGACAGTTATTTACTTTCTTACTTAAACAAGAAGGTTTAGACTCAGGTTTTGTCATGGAAAGTTTACTTTTTTATTTTAAAAGCATAGTCTCATAGGAATTTAATATTGAATAGCTAGGAAATTATACATTGAATGTGTATATATATATTTATATATGAATTATGAGCTAGCTTGGCTTTTTAGAAGGTCAAGCATCAGAAACATTTTTAAGATACTCATCTTAACTCAGGCATGTATTTTTACCAAATGTTTTAATAATAACTTGATATAATGTCAAACATTTAGAGCTTTGGCCTGGACCCTGGTGCTAGTGATAGCCAATGAGATGTGAAGAATCAAAATAGAGATAGGGAGACCCAATTGGTGTGATTGACAAGGGGTCTTTGTGAAATCTGAAAACAAAGAAGGATCTTTGAATATAGTTTTATACTCTTCCAACTGAACTATTTCACAAACAGTTCAATTCAATCATTCAGATACGTCTGACTCTTTGTGGTCCCGTGAATGCAGCACACCATGCTTCCCTGTCCATCACCAACTCCTGGAGCTTGCTCAAACTCATGTCCATCTAGTCAGTGATGCCACCCAACCATCTCATCCTCGGTCATCCCCTTCTCCTCCTTCCCAACATCAGGGTCTTTTCCAGTGAGTCAGTTCTTCACATCAGCTGGCCTAAGTATTGGGGTTTCAGCTTCAGCATCAGCCCTTCCAATGAATATCCGGGTAGATTTCCTTTAGGATTGACTGGTTTGATCCCCTTGCTGTCCAAGTGGCTCTCAAGAGTGTTCCCCAATGCCACAGTTCAAAAGCAACAATTCTTTGGTGCTCAGCCTTCTTTATGGTCCAAATCTCACATCTATACATGACTACTGGAGAAACCATAGCTTTGACTATACAAACCTTTGTCAGTAAAATAATGTCTCTGACTTTTAATATGCTGTCTAGGTTAGTCATAGCTTTTTTTTTTCCAACTTCATGGCTGCAGTCACCATCTGCATCTTGGAGCCCAAGAAAATGAAGTTGTCATGTTTCTATTGTTTCCCCATTTATTTGCCATGAAGTGATGGGACCAGATGCCATGATCTTAGTTTTTTGAACATTGAGTTTTAAGCCAACTTTTTCACTCTCCTCTTTCACTTTCATCTTGAGGCTCCTCAGTTCCTCTTCACCTTCTGCCATAAGGGTGGTGTCATCTGCATATCTGAGGTTACTAATATTTTTCCCACCAATCTTGATTCCAGCTGTGCTTCATCCAGCCTGGCATTTCGCATGATGTACTCTGCATATAAGTTAAATAAGCAAGGTGACAGTATATAGCCTTGACATACTCCTTTAATAATTTGTAAACATTTTGTTGTTCCATAATAACATAACATAGTAAAATACACATTTCCTTCCTCCTCCTTTCTCTCCCTGCCCATTCCTTCCTGATGAAGTCACAGACCTACCATAGTAGCTATTATTTTCTTCTTGTTAGTGCTTATTAGAGAGCGTCTATTAAATCCCAAGTCTGGGGTCAAAAGAACAAGCTTCAGTTCCCACATCTGTAAAATAAGAAAGTTCCAAATGAACTCTTGGTGTTAGAAGTAAGAAAATTGATAACTCTTATGGCAGTGTTGGTCAGGTTCTGTTTCTTAATCTGAATCTGATTAAATATTTGCAATACTTTTGTAATTATAAGTCAATATTAATAAAGGAAACTAACATCTATTAAACCCATATTTGAAGTCAAGTTAGGCTATGTACATAGAAATGGTTCCTTTTGTTCAGAAGATATAAGAGAAGGGAGTCAGAAAATTAGCAAATGAAAATTTCAAATCTTTAATTAAAATTAAATTAAAAATTTAAAAGCCAATCGTGACACTATGATTCAGACACAACCTCATTTTCAAACGAAGCCCCCTGGTTACCTTTGCGCACACACAGGGACATGCTTAGTCTTTAAATCGTGTCTGACTCTTTGACCTTATGAACTGTAGCCTGCCAGGCTCCTCTGTCCATGGGATTTCCCAGGCAACAATATTGGATTGGTTGCCATTTCCTTATCCAAATCATTCAAGCAGTTACCATTTACTCCATACCATCACCGGATCCTCCCAACAAGCCCAAAGCTAGAGCTGCTCATGGTTCCCATCTGAGTTTTACAGATGGGGAAACTAAGGCACAGGGATAGGTAGGGGTATATAGGTATAACAGAAAATGCTATAATATGTGAGATAAGAAGGACATAAGTTTTGATTCAGAGGGGACCTTTGGAATGTGGATGAACTGGTGAATTGTGAGTTTTAAGTTCAGTGGTGCCTTAGAACACCTGAGAAGCTAGACAGCTTTGCAAGCATTTGTGATTATAATCACTACCTCAGAAAAATCACCCTTCAGCAGAGGCAAGAAGAGAGAGGAGATGAATAGAACAGTGGAGGAAAGGAGTTTGGCGCATGGTAAAAGCCATGCAGGGAGTAAAGATGAGATTTTTTTTTTTCTCAATGGAAATCACAAAGAATAAAGTTGCTTTTGCCTTGCTGTTGTTAAGTCAGTAAGTCATGTCCAACTCTTTGTGACCCCATGAACTGCAGCACACCAGGCTTCCCTGTCTTTCACTATCTCCCAGAGTTTGCTCAAACTCATGTCTGTTGAGTCAATGATGTCATCCAATGATATCACCTTCTGTCACCCCTTTCTCTTCCTGCCTTCTTGGGGCCAAGTCAAAATGATAGTCACGACTGCAGTAGCTGTGGCTGGTGCTAACTGTGAGTGTCAGCAGTACAGAGCTCCTGAATATTTCTTTTCAAAAGGCTGGCATCAGAGTTCTTCCTTATGTCCTCCATGATACCCCAAAACAAAGATTAATTGCCATGGAAACCTTGGTGAAATGACATATTTAGATAGATAAATATATAATTTGATAGATAAATAGACTGGTAATGGATATTTGCATTTAGATATTTGGGAATGAATCCAAAGGGATTTTGAACAAAGGCTCTTGTGCTGCATTTTCCAACACTTTAATTTGAAAGCAGTTTTTAAATTTCTCCTAGATTCATTAGTGGTTTTTTTTTTTTTTTCTTTTTTGTGGGTGGGAAGGGAGAAGAAGTGAGGAGACATACGTTTTAGAAACTTTTGGTAAGTAAAAGGAGGACTTTATAATGGGTCTGATTTGTCTACAGAATACTTAAGCATCCAGAATAGGACTGTAGCATTTCCCAGAGTCTGGTCTAACAGATTATATGTAAGACTATATACATGTGGAAAGAACTTAGGTTATTTTGGAAGAAGAGCTAAGATCATAGTTGAGAAGCATGTGTAATATGTGGCTCTCACACACAGGTGAGGGTTTAGAAGGTGGGTAAATATTAGATAGCATCACCCACTCAATGGACATAAATTTGAGCAAACTCACGGAGATAGTGAAGAAGGGAGGAGCCTGGTGTGCTGCAGTCTGCGGAGTCACAAAGTGTTGGACACAACTTAGTGACTGAACACAACAAGAATAAATATGTCAGAAGGGTCAGGAATCTTCACAATGAATCCAAAGAGGCCATGCCTAGAGATTATAATTCTAGAGTTGCAATTATATGTAATTCTAGGAAGGCAGGAGCTGCAGTACAAAGGAATCATTCCAGATTATACAACTGTAGCATTAATAAATTGCTTTTAAAGGTCAGATTTATATTAATGATAAAATTATGAGCTGAATCTTGATCTCCTGTAAGGAAAAGGCTCCCTTAATGTGTTAAGAGTGAATTCCTGAAATGAAGATAAATTTTCCCAAGCTAGTCAGCACTTTGAGTCAAGTGAGGTCTGGTGGTAAGAGGAAGTAGAGAAGGGAATAAGTTTGTGTACTTCACAGAAAGGGGAGGAGGGAGAGAGTTTAACTTATTTTGCTGCTGTACCCCTGGCACTCATGAAAGCATTAAATAGGAGGACCAACTCATTTAAACCAGTTATTTTGGGAATGAAAAGGGATACTATTAATAATTAGGGTGGACAATGGTTGTAAATTGGGCACACTATCATTAAGGCAATTTTTGCATGCATCAGCTGGAATGTTCAGGACATGGAGAACACAGTTCATTTGTTTATTCAGGACTTGAGTTTTGTGTCCTTTGAACCTTTTAGCACTGTCAGAGTTGTAGGGACAACTGCTTCTCTGGCATTTATAGCTTCCTGAAGTTTCTTCCTGGTTACATTTACATAGGTCTGATTTTCAACATATTTGGGAATTTCTTGAGCAAAGAAGCTATGACTAGTGTAGAATGTGATATGGAAATCTATGTATTAAAGGTGAAACCAGAAGAACCATTAGAGATAAGGGAAGTAAAGATGACTCAATTTGTGAACTTGGAGTTAAATCTCAAATTCACCTCGTTTTACTCTTTCCATATTATGGTGGTGTTGTTTTCAGTCACTCAGTCAGGTCTGACTCGTCGCAACCCCCTGGAGCATGCCAGACTTTCCTGTCCTACACTATCTCCAACAGTTCGCTCAAACTCATGGCCACTGAGTCAGTAATTGAAAAGAAATTTTATAAGAATGAAACATCAAAACTACAGAAAAATGTCAGCTTAAATCACATAGTTTACTATTTTTTTTTTATCAGTAAATTGTTTAAAAAATTCCTTTATCAATATTTGGGCACTGACCACCACAATTAAATGACTTTAATTTCACCTGTGTTTTCATCTATTTGAATGAAAAAGGAGATTTAATAAACTACTTAAAAAGTTAAAATATTCAAGGATGAATTTCTCATGAAAATTTCAGTCACCCATTGCAAGCATTTATTTTTTTTCCCTGAACATAGCAAAGGAATATATGCCAAAATACAGGAGTGAAATTTACCAGATGTCCAACAGCCTCAAGCCACACAGATATTGGTCAAAACTTGAATATTCACAGATGTAAGACAGTCTGTTATTCTGCTTCAAGCTCTATTTTCATTCCAGTAAAACCACTGAAGTGTATGACATCAGATAAATCTATTTATATTTTAAATTTATAATTTTGATTAAATGAAGGCTTTCAATATATAGTATGTAAGCATACTTTCACTAATTCTATTTATGCCATTTGATATTTAGTCATATAAATAGAATAAAATATTTCATAGGCTAAATAAATAAATGTAGATCTTCTCAGCTAAGTAAAATTTATTAATTCAATTCTTAAATCAGCTTTGTTTTATATAATGTGTTTTATAAAAATGTAACAAAATATATTTATAAAATTTTAAAATAAAATTGGTGATTATTTATTGAATACCTATGCTGCAGCAGAAATTGTACTAGACATGTGCCAGGAAACAGAATCTCATAGATTCCCTCCCTACCTTTTCCTTTTATAAATAAAATAATAATGTATTTTTCTTGTTATATTAACACTTTAAAGGAAACACATAAAGGACTGAGATGAATTGTGAGTATGGAGATAGGCTATTGAAGGAAGCCATCTCACTGAAGAGATCCCTTTATATCTGGATCCAAGGAATGAGATGCTGGTCATGTGAGGATTGGGGAAGGAAACATTACAGGCTGAGAAAACATCACATGCAAAGGCCCTGAGGAAGGAAATAATTTCTTATATATGAAGAACATAAGGAAAGATATTGGATACAGTTAAAGGGATCAAGGTTAGAGTTTACCTAGGAACAATGAGAAAACAGTATGCTTTAACAGTATGTGATTAAATGTGCATTACTATCACATACTATTCTGTTAGGGGGGAGAATAAATGACTGAGGAGGAGTAAATCAGTTAACCTGGTTAGGAGACACAATAAAGTCAGAAAGGGCAAACACCTAACAGAAACAGAAGAGATTAAGAAGAGGTGGAAAGAATACACAGAACAGAACTATACCAAAAAAAAAAAAAAAAGTCTTATTGACCCAGAAAACCACGACAGTGTGATCACTCACCTAGAGCCAGAATCCTGGAGTGTAAAGTAAAGTGGGCCTTAGGAAGCATTACTAGAAACAAAGCTAGCATTAGTAGAAACAAAGCTAGTGGAGGTGATGGAATTCCAGCTATTCCAGCTATTTTGAGCTATTTCAAATCCTAAAACATGATGCTGTGAAAGTGATGCACTCAATATGCCAGCAAATTTGGAAAACTCAGCAATGGCCACAGGACAGGAAAGATCAGTTTTCATTCCAATCCCAAAGAAAAGCAATGCCAAAGAATATTCAAGTTACCATACAATTGCACTCATTTCACATGCCAGCAAGATTATGTTCGAAATCCCTCAAGCTAGGCTTCAGCAATATGTTAACTGAGAACTTCCAGATATACAAGCAGGATTTAAGAAAAGGCAGAGGAGCCAGAGATCAAATGGCTAACATCCACTGGATCATCAAAAAAGCAAGGGAATTAAAACAACCACAACAACAAAGTCTATATCTGCTTCATTGTCTATCATAAAGTCTGACTGTGTGGATCACAACAAACTGTGAAAAACTCTTAAAGAGATGGGAGTACTAGACCACCTTACCTGCCTTCTGAGAAACCTGTATGCAGTACAAGAATCAATAGTTACAAGCAGACTTGGAACAATGGACTGGTTCCAAATTGGGAAAGGAGTACCTCAAGGCTATATATTGCCACCCTGATTATTCAACTTATATCCAGAGTATATCATGGGAAATACTGGGCTGGATGACTCACAAACTGGAATCAAGACTGTGGGAGAAATATCAACAGCCTCAGATATGCAGATGATACCATTTTAATGGCAGAAAGTGAAGAGGAATTAAAAAGCCTCTTGATGAAGGTGAAAGAGGAGAGTGAAAAAGCTGGCTCGAAAGTCAACATTCAGAAAATGAAGATCATGGATTCCAGTCCCATTATTTCATGGAAAATAGATGGGGAAAGGGTGGAAACAGTGAGAGATTTCATTTTCTTGAGCTCCAAAATCACTGCAGACAGTGACTGCAGCCATGAAATTAACAACCACTTGCTTCTTGGAAGAAAAGGTATAACTAACCTAGACAGAATATTAAAAAACAGAGACATCACTTTGCTGACAAAGTTCAGTATAGTGAAAGCTATGGTTTTTCCAGTAGTCAGGCACAGATGTCAGAGTTGTACCATGAAGAAGGCTGAGCACTGAAGAATTGAAGCTTTCCAACTGTGGTACTGGAGGACTCTTGAGAGACCTTTGGACGGCAAGGAGATCAAACCAGTCAATCCTAAAGGAAATCAATTCTGAATACTCATTGGAAGGACTGATGCTAAAGCTGAAGCTTCAATATTTTGGTCACCTGATGTGAAAAACCAACTTAATGGAAAAGACCCTGATGCTGGGAAAGAATGAGGGCAAGAGGAGAAGGGGGTGACAGAGGATGAGATGGTTGAATGGCATCAAAGACTCAATGGACATAAGTTTGAGGAAACTTCAAGAGAAGGTGAAAGGCAGGGAAGCTTGGCATGTAGCAGTTCATGGGGTCGCAAAGAGTTGGACATGACTTGGCAACTGAAAAACAACAAAGAGATGATTGCAACTAAAACTAAGGTGCTTTCATGAAAATACATTAAAGGGGAAAAAGAGGAAAAAACTATGTTGTTGCACTTAGGAGATGAAATTGATAAGGCTTTTGAATGACAGAATGGTTATCAAGGAAATGAAAAGGTACAAATGAAACTCAGGTTTCAAGCCTGAATAAGTGGACTGTGTGGCTTTTTTTACCAAGATAGAGAAGATTAAATTGAAGTAATCATAGTAAGTTCCAGGAAAGGGAAAATTGGAATGAGGGAAAAAGAGATACTTTATGCACAAGCTAATTTTGAGGAATCAAGGAGGCATCTACATAGAAGTTGAGTGCAAATTTGATGGGCTTGGGCTCAGAAGAACATTCTATTCTGGATCTATACTTTTGAGAGTCATTATGATAGGGCAATATTTAAATCCATAAGAATTGGCAATATCACTCAGGGAGAAAGTCTAGAAAGAGAAGAGGACCAAAAAATTATCTCTGAAACACAAAATGTTTATAAACTGAATAGAGGAGAAATACCAAACATTTGAATTAAATCATATAACTAACATCAAAAATATAAGAGAAAAAAAGAAACATTTATCAAACATTTGATATGAAATGTGTTGATACATATTATCTCATTAATATTTTTAAAGTTTATGTTACATATTGTTGTACTCAACAGATCATACTAAGAAAAACTAACATTTATATAGATCTCATTAGGTTCAAGGGCTTCTTAGGTGGCCCAATGGTGAAAAATCTGCCTGCCAAGCAGGAAATGAGAGTTCAATTCCTGGGTTGGGAAGGTCCCCTGGAGAAGGAAATGGAAACCCATTCCAGTATTCTTGCCTGGAAAATCTCATGGACAGAGGAGCCTTGGTGGACTACATTCATAGGGTTGCAAAAGAATCAGACTTGACTTAGTGACTAAAACAATAAGAAGCAGGCTCTGATGGAACAGGGGAAGATATTTTAGGGGCTTCCCAAGTGGTGCTAGTGATAAAGAAGGATACATGTGTGCATTAAATTCAAAATATACATCTAGTCATTAAGAAACTGTGATAGAGAAGAAAAATCTGACTCCATACTAGATCTATTCCTTTTACTTTGACCTTTGGTGCCTGTGCTTAGTCATGCTAACTCTGCTCCCTTTATGAAACAATATGTTGCCTATATCCTGAAATATACAGAATAACCTTTTCTCAGGACTCTGACCTTCAAGAGTCCAATCATACAGAGATAAAAAATTGCAGAACAGAGAATAATGCTTATCCTGTTGAAGGTTTACAGGAATATCATGTGACAGCTGTGAGAACACAGGATTCCTATACCAAGAAGTCTGCAACAACTCTTGGACATGAGTCACTCATCTCCTTGCATGACTCTGAATTAAAACTTTTTCTTCTCCAAACTCCAACTAGTTGGTTTATTTGGCCTCACATTGCATTGGGCACACAACTAGCATTTGGTAACAAAATGAATGCATAAAGTAATTAACCAGAAACAACCTTTGGACCTCTGCCCCTAACCACAGTGTGATACAATCTTCCTATATGACAGATTTGGTGAAAGAGAACTGCAGAAAGAACTGATTATTTCACAATAGGGCATTTCTAGAAGAAGAGTTTAAACCATCAGACATTGCTTGGAATATTGTCACAATGTGATACCATGGTTATGGACTCCTGATAGAGGGGTTTCAGTGAGGCCAGAAAATACTGCAGAGCAAAGAGGAACACAAGGACCAACTGTACTCATGTGTTTTTCTTTCTTTCTGTAATTATTGAACTAATTATGCTTTAAATTAATCCTTTTAGTTGTGCTGTAGATCCCATCTCCTCTGACCTATTCGGCGACTTCACTCCAGTGATCATCCCCTTCATTTCCCTCATCTCTCAGATCATCAAGTGGAACCATTCCCATAGCACCAAGCTGTAATTTATCCATATTCAAAGAAAAAGGAACAAGATTCCATTGATCCACATCTCTTTCCAAAGTAAGTGTTTATCTTGATTTTTTTAAATTTTGTTTTGAATATACTCCAAATGACTTTGTCTTGTTTTGTCTATCTCTAATGCCATTTTGCCAAAGTAAACAATAATTTCCATCTTGCTTTACTAAACGTTCAAGTCTCAGTTCTCATGTAACCCATCAACAGCATTTGGCACAGTTGATTACTACCACATTTTGAAACAGTTCATCCACTTAGTATATCACCAGTTTCACTGGCTACTCATGCTCATCTCCTTTTCTGTTTCTTCTTATTCCCAAGCTCTTAACCTTGGCATGCCCAAGAACCCTCTTCTCTTCCATACTACACTTACTATGTGGGTGATTTTATCATGCTTCATAATCTTAAACACTACTTGTATCTCATGAGTTCCAGGTTTATATGCTGATCCTTTAAAATCCAGATGAATACAACTATTCAGAAAACATTTAAATGTGAACATCTACAAGGCATTTCAAAGTTGCCATATGCTTAGCCCCACTCAGGACGTTTCCATTTCAGCATTCTCCTCCTTCCTTCACCCCACCAAACCCAATGAACCCATTCTTACATTTGATAAGATGAAAAACAGAAACAATACCTCAGGTTGATATTTTATTTATAATATCTAATGTTTGATTTATGCATTTAAACCATCAGCAAATCCTGTAGACCTGACCTTAAAAATATGTGTCTGCTTACATATGAATTAGGAAGACATTGAAATAATTAAATAAGATGCTATTAAAAACTAAGCAATTGTACAGTAAAATTTAATAGAGGTTATTACTTTCAGGTGAGATAAAAAGAGATGAAAATATAACTGTAAGCTTCATATAGCTCAAAAAAAGCTACCAAAAAAAAAAAAAATCACCAACATAATGACTTAGAGCATATTTCTTATCTTACATTTCTTGAGGTAAGAGGCCCCAAATGGGTCTCACATGGCTAAAATCCACCTGTTAACAGGTTATTAACCCTCCAGTTTCCTTCTGGAGGCCAGAAAGAAGAACCTACATTCCTGCCTCTTTTTGAGTTTCTAGAGGCTGCTCATATTTTTTGGCTTTTTATTCTCAAAGCCAACAATCCCATCACTCTAACCTCTCCTTCTGTCACCATGTTCCCATCTCTGATCCTCCATCTTCCCCTTTTCACTTACAAAGACAAGGTTGATTACATTGGTCCCACTTGGATACACCAAGATATATCCCCATCTTAGGATAATTAATCACATCTTCAAATTCTCTATGTAAAGTAACATATTCACCCATTCCTGGGATTAGGACATGGGCATCCTTGGGATTTCACCACATTTTTCTGCCTACTCCTAATACAGTAAGCCAACTCATTGGGTGGAAGGTAAACACCCAGCAGAGTTCCACAAGACTGCTACCTCTAACTGCTGGGTATAAGCATCAGTGGTGTCCCTGCTCCATGGCCCATGTGTGAAGTCAAATATTAATACTCATTTCAGATATCTTTTTTTCAGTATGATCAAATTGTGCACATTTTTCAAAAATAAAATAAATCTGGGAAGTTCAGTAACTTCATGCAATACAAATAAGTAATGGTATAATTATAACTAGAAGACTCTTTGGAGGTTAAAAAAAAGGTTTAAATCTTCCATTGTAATTTCTGGAAAGCAAAAGTTCAGAAAAATAAGTGGCCTGTCCATGACTGCAAAATTAATCAATGACACAATGGAAACAAGAATGATGGTTCATTTCTACCTTTGATGTCTGAGGCAGTGTCCTTAAATTGAGCTACTCAGTAGCCTCCAAAGAATAAATGAAAAGAAACCCATACCCTCAGCTCCAAACTCTTTCTTTTTATTTATCTCTGTTACTGTTAATTTTCCTATAAGATTATCTTACATCTATACTTTCCTGATGGAAAGTTGGATTGTAAAGAAAGCTGAGTGCCAAAGAATTGATGCTTTTGAACTGTGGTTTGGAGAATACTGTTGAGAGTCCCTTGGACTGCAAGGAGATCCAACCAGTCCATCCTAAAGGAAATCAGTCCTGAATATTCATTGTAAAGACAGATGCTGAAGCTGAAACTCCAATACTTTGATCACCTGATGTGAAGAACTGACTCATTGGAAAGACCCTGATACTGGGAAAGATTGAAGGCAGGAGAAGAAGGGGATGACAGAGGATGAGATGGTTGGATGGTATCACTGATTTAATGGACATGAGTTTGAACAAGCTCATGGAGTTGGTGATGGACAGGGAAACTTGGTGTGCTGCAGTCTGTGGGGTCAGAGTTGGACACGACTGAGTGAGGGAACTGAACTGGACTGATACTTTCCTGAAAAGGAGGTGAGAACTTTCAGGATATTTGCATGATCTTACCTATTCAATATGATGTGATAATAGAAATCATTGTATTTATTTATTTATTTATTTTTTTAATTTATTTTTTTTATTAGTTGGAGGCTAATTACTTTACATCATTACAGTAGTTTTTGTCATTACAGTAGTTTTTGTCATACATTGAAATGAATTAGCCATGGATTTACATGTATTCCCCATCCCAGTCCCCCCTCCCACCTCCCTCTCCACCCCGATCCCTCTGGGTCTTCCCAGTGCACCAGGCCCGAGCACTTGTCTCATGCACCCAACCTGGGCTGGTGATCTGTTTCACCCTAGATAATATACATGTTTCTATGCTGTTCTCTTGAAACATCCCACCCTCGCCTTCTCCCAGAGTCCACAAGTCTGTTCTATCCATCTGAGTCTCTTTTTCTGTTTTGCATATAGGGTTATCGTTACCATCTTTCTAATTTCCATATATATGTGTTAGTATACTGTAATGGTCTTTATCTTTCTGGCTTACTTTGCTCTGAATAATGGGCTCCAGTTTCATCCATCTCATTAGAACTGATTCAAATGAATCATTGTATTTAAAACATTAGTTTCTCCCTTTTTGAAAGAAGTAAGTGGTTGCTTACTGTCAGATGTTTTCTGTTTAAGAAGCTTATTTTAAATAATCATTTGAAAGGAGACAATTAATGCGTTTATGTTTGAAGTGCTATTGTGAGATGATTATAATTTAAATGTGTGTTAGCCTTCTAATCGTAGATGAGGCAGAGCCTAAAGATAAACAATTTGAAGTATATGAAATTGACTTGGGACATTTTAGATGGCAAGATACTTTTAAGTTCTATTTCATTCATGTTTATGATCTCTGAATATGTTTGAAGCTCTGCTTTTATTTCTGACAAACCTACCAATTTAAATTGACAAAGTAATTGTATAATCTAGTTTGTTGTGGTTATTGGATTAGTTCCTTCCCTATATAAAAGCATGACTCAAAGAAGTCTGTGATGGCAGAAACTTAGCAGAGGAAGACAACCAGTTATTCTGTCACTTCATAATGGCAGCTTTTTATCCTCTGACCCAAGGTCAATTGCATTGTCTTTGGTGAAAGATAGAGTACTATCGCTAAGAAGGATTTTTACTGGGAAGCAATTCTGAATCTATTTCCTCTGATGAAATGTCAATAGCTTTCTAGGACAAAATGTAGTTTTTCTAGAAACAAAGGTGAAATTGGTTTGAAAATGTACTCCACAAATCAATCCTTTTCAATATAAAACATTTGAGAAAGAAAAATTAACAAGTAATCCAATATGCTGTTATGTTTCCATCTTTTTACTTTAATTTATCAAACATATTACATTTCTCCAAAAAAAAACCAATTTAGGGAAGCATTGATGTTCTTCTAATGGTTTTAGAGTTATAAAACTTGTAGTAAAAAGTCAGCTGCTGTGAACCTGGAAATTCCTGAAAGCTAGCAAGAGATAAAATCCTCTGAAAGGACAGACTCCTAGGATAATATATGCTATGCAGCATTAAAGAAAATAAACCAGAATATTAATAAAATTGCTGATATGTATATTCAAAATAATATACCCTTAGGAATGATATTTTATAATTATGATAAAAGGCATATTTATCATTAATGATAATATCAATTTCCACCATTCAAAATTTTTTTAGCACTAAATTTTAAAAAAGCTTCTTTTGTTCAGTTTTAAAAATGCAATTCTCTTTAAACTCAAAGCAGTAAAATATAATCCAACTGAAACAGATCTTAATTTTCATTATAAAGATCTTAAACTCTCTATAATTTTCCCCATAAGTAGCATTAGTAACTAGTCAATTTCCTGAAAACTGTTTGCAATGCAGATAGTCACATGCAAGAACAAGTTCTGTTATAAAACAGCACATTCCAAAATACATATTTTTATTTACATGTATATATGAAAGTGAAAGTTGCTCAGTTGTGTCCAACTCTTTGGGACCCCATGGACTATACAATTCATGGCTTTCCTCAGGCCAGAATACTGGAATGGGTAGCCTTTGCCTTCTGCAGGGGATCTTCCCAACCCAGGAATCAAACCCAAGTCTTCCACATTGCAGATAATTTCTTTACCAGCTGAGCCACAAGGGAAACCCAAGAATACTGGAGTGGGTAACCTATCCTTTCACCAGCAGATCTTCCTGACCAAGGAATCAAACACAGGTCTCCTTCATTGTAGGTGATTCTTTAGCAACTGAGATATCAGGGAAGCCCAGCATATACATGAAAAGGTACTCCAAATGAGTAGTGAGGAATAGAAGGAAAGGAGGCAAGTAAAGCAAAGGCAGAAAAGAGAAAATCCACATGCAAGACTGAATTGTCCCTGTGCATGAAGGCAGGTTGAAGGCAATAGAAATAGCTCAGATGATCATAGTTTCTTTAGCAGCACTGATAAGACTATTCTGAAGATGGGCAAGTGATTGAATAGCAAGTCACCCTCCTACAGGACACACAGTACCACCAAGATGATCCTCATGAAACCGCAAGAGGATTTTGGATGATCATCTAAAGTTCCAAACACTGGTTAGAGAAATTCTGGACTTCCTCAGCTCTGGGATTCCCAAGTGTCAGAAGCCCCTTGAAGTTCCAACTACCTAATACACTGTCTACAAAAAGCTGTCCTATGAACATATTCAGATGTAGAGCTCCTTGTACACCATGGCCTGATATGAGCTAAAGGGCAGAATTCTACTCTTAAAACTGGAGCAGGAAGACCCTGGGTGTGTGCATCCCACTTGCAGTGCCAGTTGGATCTCCAGTACTGTCAACACAGACATAGAGCCCATGGAGGATGCTTTGCTCAATTCGTCTTCTATTTGCAAAATACATATAACCCTTTCTGGAAGAAAGAACAATCATCAGAGTCCCCATTAGAGAGAGACAATATCAACATGTGCTTACCAAACTGATGAGGATTGACCCACGTTTTCTGCTTCCATATAGCTCAACTACTTAAGGCTTACAGAACAGACTCCAGTGAATGCCCAGTTCAATAATACTTTATTCACACCTGCTTCAAGAAAACCTTTAATTTTCCTCTTCTTTCCTTCATACCAAAGTCAGCTGTGTTCCACTGTGCAGCACAATGATATGGCTCCATATTATCTTTGAGAAACTTTGTTCCCTAATCTCTATTCAAAGGATGAGGATCACACAGGCCTCTTGCAGAAGCCAAAACCATCATGAGCCTCTTGAGGCTGACTCCAGTATTTCCACTGCTAGAAAACAGTCATGCTCACCTTTCAGACAGTAAAGAATCTGCCTGAAGTGCAGGAGACCTGGGTTCAACCCTGGGTTGGGAAGATCCCCTGGAGAAGGGTATGGCAACCCTCTCCAGTATTCTTGCTTGGATAATCCCCATGGACAGAGGAGCCTGATGGGCAATAGTTCATGGGGTCACAAAGAGTTGGACACGACTGAATAACTGCATGCACCTTGTAATAATAACTGAGTGTTGTACTTCTACACCAAGCAGTTGAAGAACTCTGCTCCAAATCAGCAATTTAGGGTTCATTTCTTTCTCTTGTCCTGGTCTGTCAAGTGATAGTCAGCTGGAGAAGCTGAAAGGGTACCAGACACGCTCAGGAATATTTCTGGCACCATCAAAGTTGATATCTAAGATGACAAGTCAGAAATTCACCATCAATTCTCAATCCTCTTGTTGGATATGAGTTTCTGACACAACTTGTAATGACTATTTTTATTATTCTGAGTAGAAATGTTCAACTTTATGTATTCAAACAATGAATGCTGAGAAAGGGATGTTTTCCTTGGTGAGTAAAAAGAAAGATAGCAAGAGCTCAGCAACTGTAACCGTTTCATTGGCAAAATGTTTTTTTTTGTTTTTTTTGTCTTTCAGGGGAAGACACAAAAGACACATGGAACAGTGTCTGTCTTCCCTCTGGTGATAGCTCAATATCTCAATTCATTTGATCCAAGGAAACAAAAAATAATGATGTGAAAATATATGTCCATCTAATATGATAGAAAACCCATTTATAGAAGTAGGATTGATCCATTCACAAAATTTTTGCTTTGGCTTTCTGTCCACAGTATGTTAGGCTTGACTGGCTGAGAGGTTTTTGTTCTAAAGGGAAGAATATTCCACCAAGAAACAGAAAAAATATTCCTTTGAACTATGAGATAATATTGCCTTTAGTCTTTTAGGAATTCATATGCCATCAAATTAACAGTCCAAGAAAAGGGTTACTGTATTTGTGGGGGAGACTGAAGTAGAAATTGGTTTGCTGCTATCACAGTGGAAGTAAGAAGCACTTTGTCTGCAAAGTAGATCCTCTATGGTGCCACTTATATACTAAAATTATCCTGAAGTTAAAAGTTTATTTAAGAATGAATATAACTTTGTCAGGAATCTTTGAACTTGATATCATAGGCCAATATTTTGCTAATGCTTGGTTAATGTTACATAGCTGATTTTCATTTCTACAGTCCAAAAGGAATTAAATTTCAAAAACATTAATACTATGTTACTATCTGGAAATGACTACTGGAATTTGTCACATGGGATATGTTTCAAGGCATTTTCATAGTTTATATCTGAGAAAACTATATCTGATGAAGACATCTAAAGAGTAACTTGAATTTATCATTGGTGATTTTATGATGATAAGATAACAAAAACTGCTGGATGCCTAGATATCAAAAAAGAGGACAGCATAACTTGCATCATTTCATATCATACAAAGAAAGAATCCTGAAAATGCTGATAAAACACTCTACTTCAGTGTCTATACTCCATTATATAGGTCATTAAAGGCTCCACATTTATGATTTATGAAATAATGAGATAAGAATCCGCTGAAAAAGACCTGAGGATGTTGGTGATGGTTTCATATACATCAAAAAATAAAGGAAAAGAGGCAGAGACAAGTTATCCTTTTTATACTCAAGGACATAATCACTAAAGTGGCTTTTCCTTTCATCATGGTGAAATGTCTATACATGGTCTGATGAGTAATGATGACAAGTATTCCATCCATTTCTGGGACCCTGCTAACTCACTTCATTAAATGTATTCAGCTAATGAAGCTGAGGTCACAGGATCAATCCCCCTGTGGTCTTTATATTTTCCTAACTGCCATCACACAGAATCATTTAGAGAATTTAGACTGGAAATATATAGGCATTCAGTCTAGCTAGGCATCTTAATTAGGTCAATCTCCTGCTATCAGAAAGAAACGTTTCTTTGAGAGCATTTTGTACAAAAGCTTTTAAAAAACAATTTGTTTCATTACATACCACTTAAACAACTATGCTCTCCTAGTTTATATTTAGTTTAATATACTAATCTAAATACCAAATTATTCACATTACTAGGAATTATAGGGTCACAGGAAGATGTAATTGAAGCAGAAAATTTATCCTATTTTTCTTTTGTGCCTTGTGTTTAATTTTTTGTTTGACCTTCAGATGATCAAAATACAGTAGTCAAAACCATATTTAGGAACAAATGTATGATTTCAGCATGTGTAGTATGTATCATTTTTGCCTCAATAAGGTCATAGGTTTCCATTTTCATCCACTAGTTTGCAAAATATTAAGGCAAAATTATTTATAGACTATTTCATCTTGGTCTTACACAACACACACATACTTTTTTTTTTCCATCCACTAAATTTTAGAAAAATTTTAGTAACAAAAATTCAAGGCTAAAATATCTAAAGTTTTGATATGAGTAATGTGTTAATTTATATTTAAAACATTGCTTGGTTATTTAAATTTTTCATACTGTATAACAGTGCATAAGAAGAAACAAGGTTAACATAGGGATTGTGGTAAAGAATAGCACTAATGGTATAGAATCTGGCTGCTGATGCAGGAGACATGGGTTTGATCTGTGGGTTGGGAAGATCTCCTGGAGTAGGAAATGGCAACTTACTCCAGTATTTTTGCCTGAAAAATTCCATGGGCAGAAGAGACTGGCAGCGTACAGTTCATGGGGCCGCAAAGAGTCAGATGGCTGAGCACACACAAGCAATGATAAGTAATGAAGGGCAGAAAAAGTAAGTTTAAGATATAGTTATTGGAGTTAGACTACCTGGGTTTGTGTACTTGCTCTATCACTTGCCAGTCACGAGACCCTGGTTTTTCTTATGTTTATAGTATTACTAATTTACTCCCTAATGCCATTTAGACTTGTACATACCTCTAAGTCTTATTATGGTATTTAAAGCAATTATAGGTTGGAAGCATATAGGGCCATGTTTGGCACAGGATAGCATCATATATTTTGGGTATCTGTTTTTTATCATCATCATCATCATCACCATCATCTATATTATAAAAATGTCTATAACTATTTTATAAAGAATGTGAACTGTATAATTTGTTAAATTACTAAATCTTTCCACATATATAAAGTTGGAAGTCTATGTGATTAAAAAAAAAGTTACTTTATTTAACTATTTAATTGCTTACAAACAATTTGTACTTAACAACAAAGTATACAAACAGGTTTTGCCCAAAGTGGTGAATTAACCCAGGGATGCCAGCCAACTTCTCGCTGGAAAAGTGAACCCTTGATGTCAAAAAAAGATCTTAAAAATGGGTCTTGAAACAACAGATGATATGCAGTGGGTATTTCAGAGACCTAAAGAAAATTATAATATACCAGCTTTGTATTTGGAGGACAATATTGATATTAGTAGCTACAGGAGATCTCTCTTCCAATTTATGACCTACTCTGGAAAGAACTAGCCTGCTAAGAATGTTTCTGATCAAAGAGGACCAACCTGTACAGTTTTCCCATAAAGATACAGTTTTTTTTAATCTTAAGTATTAGTTGCTAAAAACTCAAAAACCCTGTAACTATTCAATAGTATAATGCAGTGCAGTGATGTTGACCAAACTAATTGAGAGAAACCTCAAAATATCAGGTACAAGTAGGAGGCTGATTTAAGGCTCAATGTATATATTTGTGTGTGTGTGTGTGTGTGTGTGTGTGTGTGTGTGTAAGTTTACAGACATACATATTAAAAAAAAAAACTCACACAAGCATATACATGTGTATTTAACAATTTAACACCTTATATACAGGTATTCCATTGTAATTTAATCCTCTAACCTTAGTAGACCTCTTCACCTTCTAACTAAACTAATCTCTCAACCTAATTCCCCCATTGGTCGCCATTTGCCTTTTTTTTTTATTAAATAGTTCATTTACGATAAGCTGCTCAAATCCTAATTAACTCTATGTTAATTTATAAGATCCGGGGTTGAAAGAATTTTCCTATTGTGTGGAAAGAATTTTCTTATTTCATGGAAAAAGGAAAATATATACAGTTGGCTAACAGCAGACGAGGTGGTAAAGTAGCTGCAATGTTTTAACACTGATCCATTAATACAGACCCCAAAGAGAATAAAACCTAAAGCATCCTAGGTGTTTTCATACATCCCATTTTGCTAAAGACAACTCTCCTCCATCCTTTGTTTCTTCTGCTGATTCACAATAACACCTTGGAGAGAATTTGCCATCTATAAATTTTCCATTTCTGTACTTAAATCAGGCTCTTAATCTCATCTCCTTTCATTACATTCCCATTGTACTGACAGAGAATCTATGTTTCTAATTTAGCAACTGAGAAGTCTTTCCTGTATGATTAGTCTAAAGCTACCTGGTTTTCTTCTCAGTATGGTACAACCATCTTAAGTTTTTCTGATGCAAACTATGCAAAGAATCAAGCAATTACTTTCTGTTATCTCTTGTGTACACCAGCTAATGCCAAACTGATCCATCTGCTTATTTATTGTTTTCACTGCCCTTATGAACTTAGCAGCATTTTAATTTTACTTGTTTAGTTCTATAAATAATTATGGATACATTTTTAAAAATGAATTTGAGAGTATTAGTGTGTTTATCACTAGGTTTGTTCCTCACTTTAGTCCTAAAATCATCTATAGACTTTCCCTGAATAGATTTAAGCTCTACCACATGTGGCTACATTTCCAAGTGCCATTTACTCCATTTGCAAATAGCTTTTCCCTTTATATTGTCAGTGCATGGGGTGCAAACCCATTATCAGGGTAAATGGAAGTGGTGTCTGCAGAGTGCAGCTTTTTATAGAACTTCAAGTTTACTAGTTCAAATGCTGGATTCTTGGTCTTTTTCACATTTATGTTTATTAAAAAAAGGCAAAGAGGTCCACATCTGCATGTATGTATCTATCTATCTATATATATATATATAGAGAGAGAGAGAGAGAGACATCTACAGTATATTCCTGTCTTCTATAAATTTTACATAATTTAATGTTTGCATTTATAAAAGTTTGAATGTATTGTACA
The DNA here is from genome assembly GCF_023699985.2 of Odocoileus virginianus. NCBI lineage: Eukaryota > Metazoa > Chordata > Mammalia > Artiodactyla > Cervidae > Odocoileus > Odocoileus virginianus. Next base: position 21,273,391 of record NC_069687.1, on the reverse strand, counting down.
GCTTTCCTTCTTTTGACCAATATCTAATAATAAAAAGGCTCCCATTGATTAATCTTGTTAATTTATCAAATTTGGACTAGGATATGGGAGACAAAGTTTTAGTACTATGGGTCAACACCAAGTATCAACATAAAAATTATGACATTTTGGCAGAGATGTTGAACAAAAGAAAACTGATTCAGTCAGAAGAAAAATTTAAAAAGGCAAATGATAATTAGAAAACAAGCAGCAAGATAGTAGAAAGAAATCTTAAATTATCAGTAACTACAACAAATACCAAGGTTTAAAGTCATTGGCTAAGAAAAACTATACTTTGATTTAAAAATAATTCATCATATTATTTCTATAGACACATTTTGAAAATAAAAGAAATGGAAAACTTAACAATAAGATTATATAATAAAGTGGGTCAAATAAAAAAAGAAAAAACAGTGAAACTGATGTTTTAATGTAATCAATGTCCACATTTAACATACAGAAAAATGTACAAATCAAAAGTATACATCTTGTAGATTTCTTAAAAAGAAGAAACAGACCCACAAATTTCCCTCATGAGAACTTCCAGCTACACTCCTTCTTCAAGTATAACCATTATTTGAGCTTCCAATGCTATGAATTCACTTAGCCTGTTTTTATACTCTTTATACATAGAACCACATAGTATGCATCATTTGGTGTCTGCTTTTATGGCTCCAATATTTTGTTTTAAAAATTTACCTAGTTTTTTTCATGAAACTGAGGCTTGTTCATTCTCATGACTCTCTCATGTTCCAGTGAATTAGTTATCTATCACTATAAACTAAGCTACCACAAAACATCAAAGCTTAAGGAAAAACACATTTATTATATTATAGTTTCTATGTCTTAGAAATCTAGACAGAATTTAGCTTAGTCATCCTGGCTCAGGACTTACCACTAGGCTGCAGCCATGGTATAAGCCAAAATGACAGTCAACTCAAAACTTTAAAGGAGGAAAATCTGATTCCAAGCTAACTCACATGGTCCATTCTGAATGTTGGGCAGAGGCATGGGTTCTGTGTCTTGTGAGCCCCTGTATAGGGTAATTCATACCATGGCAACTGGCTTCCTCAGTGTGAGTGTGGACGAGAGAGAGAACACATAAGACAGAAGCCAGAGTTACATGTCACTTAATCTCAAATCTAGATTGCTGGGAGAAATATCAGCAACCTCAGATATGCAGATGATACCAGATGCAGCTGACTGTGGTGCTAGAGAAGACCCTTGAGAGTCGCTTGGACCGCAAGGAAATCAAACTCGGGCGAGTGTGTGCTCCTCAGTCTGTCCCATCACAACAAAGATTTGGAGTGACTGACATCAAAGCCCTCAGCACGTCACAGCTGTTGGGTCTTGGACGGACCGTATTACAGCTCTCAGGTCTCGAACAGACCGTGTTATAGCTCTTAGACAAATCAGTGTTACACTTTCATGTTACAGCTCTATTTTATTTAGATAATAACAGGAAAATCCATCCTCAAGGCGTGAGGGCATGCCGACCCAAAGGTGCGAAGAGAGGAAAGTGGGGGAGTGCGCCAGCACACGGGAGAGAGAGAGACACTCCTGGCCTTTTGGCTCCTCTTTTTATATGTCTTTTCCTCTCCTTGGGCCTGCCCCATGTAAATTGGGCTAGCCAGGAGGTCAATTTGCTGTTTGTTCTACCCCAGGTCCTCACTCCAGTCCTCAGACCTTCCTTTGTTCTATTTTTGCGGGCTTTTCCCTTCCTTGTCTTTTAGCCACCGCCATTCTGGACTCCTGTTTCCTATTCTAACTACCTAACAAAACTATTCACGGAAATCAATGCTAAATATTTATTGGAAGGACTGCTGCTGAACCTGAAGCTCCAATACTTTGGCCACTTGATGCGAAAAGCCAACTCGTTGGAAAAGACCTTGATGCTGGGAAAAGTTGAGGGCAGGAGGAGAAGGGGATGACAGAGGATAAGATGGTTGGATGGAATCACTGACTCAATGTATTATATTGATTATCAGAATATAATCAATCTGATTTCTATATTGACCATCAGTGATGGCCATGTGTAAAGTCATCTCCTGTGGGTGTTTGCTATGACCAAGGGAAAAAAAAAAAGATAGTATATGTACAAATAAATGTGCATACAGATATGTATATATGTATAAATGCATATATATGTATATACATTATATATTATATATCTGTACACACATTTATTTGTACATATAATATCCCCCCACCCCCAACTTGGCTCAGTGACATTCAGGAAATTACTATTCTCTCCACACCTCGTGACAGTGCCGTATGTACACACATGGGACTATTCCTGGACTCTATTATGTTCTATTTGTCTATTTTCTTGTCATTGTTCCAATAGCATGTTAGTTTAGCTATCATAACTTTTGATATTTATAATATCTAGAAACATCTGTATTTTATTTTCAAGATTGCTTTCTTTATTCTTATATTTTTGCATTTTTAAAAATATTAAAAGTAACATCAATTTACCTCAAATTCTTCAATTAATTTTACTGATAATTACTTGGGTGTCTCTGATATCACTTTTTTTTTTTTTTTAATTGTCACGCTCTTCTGTAGTTCTTTGTTTTGGTGACTTTTATTCTATTTCTCAACCATGATGATCACAGGTGATTCTTCACATTTTTTCACTCTGATAACACATTTTGTGGTTGATCATGGTTGCTATCTTGATCATACCTATATATACATACAGACATATATATATATATATATATATATACACACATACATACATATATATGTGTATATACACATACCCACATACATCATGCATGTATGTGTTTGCCAACTATTTATAGGATTTATAAAGGAGAGACTTATAGAGGACCTAGTCAAGAAAAGTTTTATGAATAGTAGCAAGGAGACAGTCTGGTAGTTTCATCCATCAGTTGCTGTTGCTATGAACTAGTCTAACACTCATGGCTAGGTTTTGGTGTTCTCCTGTTGAATATAAGAAATTTTACAGAACATCAATCAGAACACTTTTAACTACTCATGTCTGAATATGGACTGATTTCTTTTTACATGTGACAGTAAAAGTTCACTAGAGGAAGTAATTTGTTTTGTAATTGAGAATTTGTCATTTTTCAGACTAATTAAACAACACAAGCTGTTTATAGTTCACACACTTTTAAGGTAACAGTTTCATCAGAATTTGTGTTATTTCAAAAGATTTTAATGAATCAATGCTTAAAGAAAAAATTATCTGAGTACTAGTGTTGATGAAAATATCAACATACTGAATAAAGGAATAAACATTTCATCAGATTTAATTTGTTTCATAAATATACTTGCCCCTATTATGTTCAAATTTCTAATGAGAAGTTAATATTCAGCTTTGAATATCTACTAGTTAATGTTCCTAGAATAGATTATTTTGCAAGAAACTAGAAAAATGTAAATATTAAATGGCAAGTAAAAGGCAGTATCTTTATAAAGCTGCCTTTATTGGCATTATCTAATGTATGCATGCTCTCATATTAATATATTTTGTTTTCTCAACCCAAACTGTTTTCATGGGATTTATGTGCATTATACTATTTATGAATTTTAATATGATGCAATATACTAAAGGCATTTGCATTTCCACAGGATCCTTCAGTAGATTTTCTGCCAAGAAGCTTACATTGCCTTGTAATTCATTTAGTTTTTAGCAGTCTGTGGACAGGATATTTAATGGCTTGGCCTTACTACTCGGTGGCACTTAACTCTCTCAGACACTATGTGCTTAAAGAATGAAAAGCCGACTGTCTTTATGATAGAAAGTATCACTGCATTTCTCACTCTCTGATGAATCATCATATAAATTTCTTTTACACTCTTTTACCATACAATGAACAAAATCTTAGGCCTTATCACTCTGTCAATTATTGTGACACTGCTGCATCAATCTGTTGCAAAGAGAAAAATCTTAAAGGTTTTTTTTTTTTTTTAAATACAAATTTATTCCAATTTATTACTTATTTAATTTCATATCATCTATAAACCAGTCAAGTTGAAATTTCATAGTCCAAGACCACTAATAATAGCATTTTTTTTTTCATTTTTCTTAACTTCTCTGTGATTTTCATATGATGGGCAATTTTCCCCTTTAGCATGACCCCTTTTCTCTTGGTTTCTGTGACTCAACTTTTGTCTTCTTCTTTATCTTGGGATTGCTGCCCTTAATTCTCTGTCAGATAATCAACTTGTCTTGATCATGACAGATTTTGAAGTTTACAAACTTTGTGATGATTTCCCTTCTCTTCCCACCTCATACTCTCCTCTAATTGACATTCACTATTTCATGTCTTTCATCTGTCATTTGATGACCTCTAAATACACAGCTCAGTTGCATATTTCTCCTGAGAAATTCAAGATCAGATATTCAACTTTCTTATTAACTGTTCTACCTAACTATATTATGAGCTTTTCTTATTTAACATACCAACAGTAATATCTTAAGGTTTTCCTGAAACATATTCCTCCCTAGTGTTATACATTAATGTAGAAACCTCTACTTCTGTATTCATCTATCTTTATTCATATCTATTAAACCACAGAGCCCTGCTCATCTTGCATCTAAAATATATATACAGCTTACTTTCTCCATATTGTTGGCTAAAATAGCAACAAAGCCATGAATGTATTTGCAGCCAGACTGCTGCAACAGCTTCTTAATAATTTGTTCTACTTTCCTATTACTCCCCTCACAAGCCATAGCGGATTGACAGGTTATATTGCAGAATCCATTTCTCTTTTACTTATTTCTAGACAAAATATGAAATTTCAAATCTTGCAACTTTTTAGAGATTAATGCCAATCTCATCTAAGGGTGAAGGTCTACTTGGCTTAATAAAATTCAGACTATCACACTACTATAGGGAAAGGTTTGTTTAAAGATTCAGTGAATGAGAATGATTCTGCATATCAGAATCAGTGATATTCCATTCTGGGAATATGGTCAAGCTGTAGACAGAGTAGAATTTTGCAATTTTAGTTTTCTGCAGGGTACTACTCTTCTTGTTGTTGTTTAATCACTAAGTCGTGTCCAGCTCTTTGCAACCCCATGGACTGCAGCACACCAGGCTTCTCTGTCTTTCACTATCTCCTGAAGTTTGCTCAAATTATGTCTATTGAGTAGATGATATGAGTCAATCATCTCATCCTCTGTTGCTCCCTTCTCTCCTGCCCTCAATCTTTCCCAGCATCAGGGTCTTTTCCAATGAGTTGGCTCTTTGCCTCAGGTGGCCAAAGTACTGGAGCTTCAGTTTCAACATCAGTTCTTTCAATGAATTTTCAAGGTTGATTTCCTTTAGGATTGAGTGGTTTGATTTCTTTGCTGTGCAAACTCTTTTGAGAGTTTTCTCCAGCATCATAGTTTGAAGGCATCAATTCTTCAGTGCTCAGCCTTTTCTTATTGCCCAGCTCACACATCTGTACATGACTACTGGAAAAACCATAACTTTGACTATACAGCCCTTTGTCAGCAAAGTGATATCTTTGCTTTTAAATATGCTATCTAGGCTTGTCATAACTTTCCTCCCAAGGAGCAAGAGCCTCTGAATCTTGGCTTTATTTTGTAGAGTGTGTGTGTGTTTGTGCACATTCGCACACACTCAGTGATGTCTGACTCTTTGTGGGCCCCATAGACTCTAGCCCACCAGGATCCTCTGTCCATGGGATTTTTCTAGACAAGAATCCTGGAGTGGGATGCCATACCCTCCTCTAGGGTATCTTCCCAATCCAAGGATCAAACCTGCATCTTTTATGTCTCCTGCATTGGCAGGCAGGTTCTTTACCACTAGTGCCACCTGGGAAGTCCCATTTTGTTGACGACAACTCTAATTTCTAGGTGATACAATGATGTAAAAATAGTGCACTCTTTTGCTCCTATTTTTACACCATTGTACTACCTAGAAATCAGAGTTATCTTATATAACACAGAGGAGAGATAACTGAACTTGTATGCCTAGTATCTTTACTGCCTTCCTAGTACGCTAAGAATAAAATATGAGCCCTTTACTTTGGTTAAAATGGCTCATATGGGTTAGATTCAGAACAAGTCAGTAGAGAAGTGCTAACTGGCGCCAGGTTATTGAATGTATTAAGTGACAGAAACAGTGACTTGTAAGCAATAACTATTCTTAAAATGTGAATATTAAAATATGATTATAAGAAAAAGTGTAAAGGGATAATGAGTATGAAAACCAATAGAGGTAGTAAGGAAACACAAAAGGTTATCTTTATGAAGATGAATAAGAAGGATGAAGAGGAAGATGAGGAAGAGACAGAGAGGGTGGCAGAGCTACCATAGTTTAAGAAGGAAATGGTGGGTTGGCAGTGCAAAATTTCTCTGTGACTTCTAGTAGAAGATGACTGACTAAATTTATCTTTTGTGTCAGTCAGTTCAGTCAGGCTTCTATAACAATATTCCATAAGTTGAATGGCTAAGCAACCAAGCTTTATTTTCTCACTATTCTGGAGTCTGGAACATTATGATTGGAGTGCTAGCATGGACAGATTCTGGTGAGAACTCCTTTTTCGGTTTTCAGATGGCCCCATCTCTCTGTGTCCTCACATGATCTCTTCTGTTTATAACACATGCAAATAAAGAGGAAGAAATACAGAAAGAGAGAGAGAGCTCTCATGTTTCTTTTTATAAGGGCACTAATCTCATCATGAAGCCCCACTCTCATAACTCCATCTACATCTAAATGTGATTATTTCTTAAAAACCCTATGTCTAAATATCATCACATGGTGGTTAGTGGTGGGGGCTTAGGGCTTCAACATATGAAATTTAGGGCCTCACAAGCATTTCAGTACATAGTACCTTTCCTCCCTAACAAAATTACACGTCAAGATAGCAAAAGTAACAAACAGTCCTGTAGCAGAGTGGTCTACTAGGAAGACTGCCTTAAAAGACCAGAAATATTAAAATATTTCTAAGAGTTATAAAGTGACTGTCACTTTATTGATAGGGAAACATAATGGAGCTGAGGGAATCAGAATCGAGTGTTGATAAATGAATGAAAATCTGACAAGTGTGCTTCTTTTTAGAAACAGAAAACATTTTTTCCAAGATCAGAAATAGAAAGAACTGTAGTTCAGAGTTAATTAGTAGGAAAATTGTTGAAATGATTAGATGTAGGAATATAGAATAATGACCCATCCCTAGCTGGTAGTTGGATGGTTACAGCATTTTTCTCTAAAATAATGTCCAATAAGAAGAAACAAAAAGCTTTATCAACAAAATTTATGGGAACATTTATGTTGGAAGAACCTACTCTGGGCATTTTTTAATTAGAAAAAAAATAGAACAGTGCCTCATATAATATTCTGTGATACTGAGACAGAAATTGTCTAAAGCTGAAAGGTTAGATTTTCTAACCTTTCTACAAACACAGAGATCAGAAGGCTTGACTGTGAATCCTCAAACACTCATGGTGACCAGGACTCCTGTAATAACCTGTGTTCACTCTGGAGGAATAGTGATTTCACATGAGTGAAGAAACCAAATCAAACAATGGATATTGAGTTACCTTGAACATATTTTCTAAATATAAACAAGTAGTCTATAAAGTCTTCAAAAATTCAAGAAAAATTATCACATGGAACAGGCATCAAACTAGAACAAAATCCTCAAAATAAATAAACAAATTAAAAAATAGGGGTATCAATATCTAAGAAATAATATTTAAAAAAAAGGTAAGATATATACAGAAAGATAAAAGTCTAATTTGGTTCCATAACATATTTTGAAACTGTAACTGCCATGGGAATGTAATATCTACCATATTAAATAAGAAAATAAGAAACAAGCATATTTAGTAATTAAAAACAGGTTTGACAAAGTAGACAGGTAAATCAATTGAAGGATTATTAATGATATGGCTAAAGATTAGTTTGGTGAAATGCAAAAAGAACCTAAGGAATGCCTCCACACTCAAAATTTTAAATATATGTTGCTTACATTTAACCAAGCTTACTCCTGGTGGTGGTTTAGTCACTGTCATGTTCAGTTTTTTGGGACTCCTTGGACTGTAGCCTGCCAGACTCCTCTGCCTATGGCATTCTCCAGGCAAGAATACTGAAGTCGGTTTCCATTTCCTTCTCCAGGTGAACTTCCTGACACAGGGATCAAACCCAAGCCTCTTGCATTGCAGGTAGATTCTTTGCCCACTGAGCTATGAGGGAAGCCCAGTTTCCTCCTAGCTCATATGCAGTTTATCTCTGATATTCAGACATAGTTCTTCCCTGTGTTGCTAAACACACCTTTTTAGATATATTCTTGCTATTTTTATTTATGATTATTTCTGGATGATTTGTTTATCTAAATCCAACATATTAGAACCAAACACTGAACCAATCACATTTGAATAATACTTTATACTGGTTAGAAATGCTTTTTAGAGAAAGATATGGAGGTAGTCCAACTATAGTTTGGAAAAAGGTGGTCTGAGGACTGGTTAACAGTTAACAATATGACTAAGAGCTCAACATCTGTTCATTTCTCTCTTGTCTTAAGTGTCTTGGAATATTATCCATCTGTTCCTCTCGTGTTTGTTCACAAGATGGCTGCCATAGCCTTGGAGCCATTGTTGAATTCATGACAAGAGGACAGAAGCACAGTGACAAATGTGAACCCTTCTCTCATGCCTGTCCCTTTTTATAAGAGGGGGACTTTTCTGTAAGCTTCCAAAATAACTTCAGCTTTTCATGGGCAATTCTTGATACTGCAAAAGAAGCAAAGGCTGTCTTTCTTAAAATCAAAGTGTCTTTGCCCTCTACTTGAGTATCATGTTAATAACAAGGAGAGGAGAGAATGTCTGTTACTTTCATAAGCATGGCCAAAGAGTACTGACTCAGGTCTTCTGGAAAGGAGAAAAACATCAACAACAAGAAAGGCAAAAATAATAGTTTTCAAAAATCTTGTCTGTGAAATACAGGGCCCAGTGTTGCTGCAATTGAAAGCAAGATAGTATTAAGGGAGTATGTATTTAAAGGTCACTGTTTATGCTTGCTGAATGCTAAGTCACTTCAGTCGTGTCCGACTCTATGCAACCCTATGGACAGTAGCCCATCAGGCTCCTCTGCCCATGGGGTTTTTCCAGGAAAGAATACTGGAGTGTGTTGTCACACTCTCCTCCAAAGGATCTTCTCAACCCAAGGATGGAACCTGCATCTCCTATGTCTCTGGCATTAGCAGGTGGGTTCTTTACCACTAGTGCCACCTGGGAAGCCTGTAACTGTTTATCTGTACACACATATATACACATAGGCCTACTTTTTTTGATATATATATTTTAGTAATATCATTTCACATAATCATTTTCAGTCTAGGATGTAGAACACAGAGTTTAGTATCTCAGGCAGAAATAATCTTCATTTAAGCAGCATTGTTTAAGTTCTTAATTTTATTTGATCTGAGAAACATAATAATTGGTCGTGAGCAAGATTCATCCACTTTAGATAGCCAGAGGCACTCTAATAACCTAGAAGTATTTATCCCAGAGAACATATATCTGCATTTTCCTAGTACATATCTTTGTATCTGGCATTTAAGTTACTTTTATTTTCAATGTATCTTTTTAAATGGATGTATAGCATAATTTTTCAATGGTTTAGCCAACCAGCCTACATCACAATCACTTTCAGCTCTCTTTAATAGGTATTTATCTTCAAATGAAAATTTTAAAGCTTTATTAACCCTAAAATAATGATTTTCTGCAAATTATGCAAATTCACATATTTTCAAGTCATGCTTTATGTTTAACATAGTTCTTGACTCACATGTTCAGAACTGACACCCTTATTAGACATAATGAAATTATTCTTTCTTACCTTGTCTCAGTGATATCATATACTAACTAGCATAGACTGATTATTTTTCCAAAATGTAGGAGGATCTTTTGATCTCTCAACAGCCAGTAAAATTATTATTAATAATAGCATAATAATATATAAGTTTAATCTGAAAATAATATGTTTCCACAAACCAAGAGTAAATTACACTAGCTTTCTAAAAAGTTAATTTTTTAAGGGTTTCAGAAAATGTATTGTAAATAATACATGTGTTTCAGAATTATGTCTTATGCATATATACAAGAAAAATTGAAATGAGTCTCTTCATTTTAAGGTCTTAATCTATTTGCTTTAATTCAATCACAAACATGGATTACAACCTAATTGATCTGGTTTCTTTATATTTTTACTTAACACATTTGATTTTTAATCCCAAGCATTTGAGATTGCTATAATACACAATAAAAATTGCTTAGTTGATGGCTAAAATACATTTGAAGCAAAACTATATGCATAAATATAACAGAAAATGGAAGGAATCAGTATTCAAAAACAGAATCTGTCAAACAATTCTCTATAACGATTCCAATCAAGTACAGTTCCCTAAATATTCCATTCAAAGTATATGTTGCTATTATAAAGCACTCACATAAAATAAGAAATAGAACTCCAAGTACAGTTCAAGACATTTTTATTCATGATAATCCTATCATTTCTTCACGCTATTTCAAATGCCATTACCATAATCCCTTAAATTTTTTTGCCTTTAGCTTCTTATATCTCCATATACCAAATGAAGAACATCTCAAACAAAAGAACATTTTCCACTTCATGATTAGATGAGAAATTGAGTTTCAAATAGATTCTCCTGATGCATTCCTATATTTCTTTCTAGTTTTAAATTATATAATGTATTAAACTTTCCTCTCTTTTAAATGTGAATTTTGAATGACATTGTTTTTTAGAACATCTCAACATGAATGCTCTTCTAAACTAGCTGACATTAGTAATTCTTTATTTCAAACTTTGATTCCCCACTCATTTATTTGCTAAATGGCCTTTATGCATTTTGATATATATTTTTTTGCCTGTTATGTGAAGCACTTCATCTTTTAATTTATCATATTTCACCCAAATCCTCCACTTCATTATTATTCTATTTCTTCTAATCTCTTTATCTCTAAATAAGCTCTGTTTTTCCCCTCCAAGATTTTAAATGACATAAAAGCCGATATTTTTGTGATAATGTCAAGAGAAATATTTTAGTTAACAATTCTTTGGGTGAAATTTCTATTATCATTAAAAATCTTTAGCGGCTACCCTTGAAAAACTAACTAGTTTCATTTTGATCTAAACCAGATCCAATTTACTCTTCATTTACTAAAAGACTTTTTGCATTGATTTAGCTTGATTTATTCATATAAGTACTTGGTGAGTTTTTGCTTGCCGTATGATATATTTAAGACATGCACACACAGAGAATGGGGCTATCTAGGTGGCACTAGTGTGATATATTTAAGATATGCACAAAGAGAGAATGGGGCTTTCTAGGTGGCCTAGTGGCAAAGAACCCACTTGCCAATGCAAAGAGACTTAAGATGTGCAAGTTTGATCCTTGGGTCGGGAAGATCTCCTGGAGAAAATGGCAACCCACAGCAGTATTCCTGCCTAGAGACTCTCATGGACAGAGGAATCTTGAGGCCTACAGTCCATAGGGTTGCAAAGAGTCAGACATGACTGAACCTTAGCACACATGGGCTGTAGCCCACCAGGCTCCTCTGCCATGGGATTCACCAGGCAAGAATACTGGAGTAGGTTGCCATGCCCTCCTCCAGGGGATCTTCTTAACCCAGGGATCAAACCTGCATCTTTTATGTCTCCTGCCTTGGCAGGTGAGTTCTTTACCCCTGGTATGGGAAAGCCTGTGGGCTTTCTCACAGAGAATGAGAGATAGATGAATGGATATGTCTATATTATATATACTAAATTAGATACATGTAATACTTATTATATATAAAACATGCAAAATATTTATGCATTTAACTATTAAAATAGTTCAATAGAATTCAACTTTATCCTTACAGGTTGATATCAATATTGTCAGAGTCTCTATATTTTAAAATTTTATAACATGGATATAATAATTTATGCAAATTATTGTTTATGTTTGTGGACTTTTTATTTATTTATACATTATAAAGAATAATAAATAATTATATTTGAGTAATCAGCTATCCTACAGATGAAATTATTAAGTATATGGGAAGCAATAAAAGTAGAAAAATGTCAGACTTTATGACTAAAACCAAGAATTATTTCTTTAAAAATACCAACAGTATAATGAAGCTTTAACAAGTATAATGGAGATTTGAATAAAGAACACACAAATAAGCTAATTAAAAATAAAAATAATAACTGCATACACTAGGTAGGTTTACATACAAACACAGAATTGTATTTTAAATACCATGTAAGCTTGATATTTGAATTAATTATAATTTGATAAAATCAGTTCAAGAAATGATTAAAATTTTGAATTGTCCATAATATCATTACAAGAATTAAAATGTTTCTTCCCTAGTGGCTCAGCATAAAGAATCCGCCTGCCAGTGCAAGAGACACAGGAGATGCGAGTTTGATTCCTAGGTTGGGAAAATCCCATGGAATAGGAAATGGCAACCTTCTCCAGTATTCTTGCCTAGAGAATTTCATGGACAGAGAAGCCTGTCGGGCTACAGTCCGTGGGTCGCAGAGTCAGACACAACTGAGCACACACACACACACACGAGTTAAGATATATATATATATTTTAACTTATTTTTTTATTGAAGGATAATTGCTCAACAGAATTTTGTTGTTTCCTGTCAAACCTCAACACGAGTCAGCTCTAGATATACATATATCCCCTCCCTTTTGAACCTCCCTCAAGAGTTAAGATATATTGAGATCTATGTCTCTTTTAAAATTCCCTGAGTTCATCTGTTATCATATACATTGTTTTGAAGGACAGTGAAAGATATTCCTCGGTTAAAAAATTAATACAATTTTTTAAAAAAGAAAAAAGTAAATGAGAGTAGGAGATGTTACTGAAATCTTTCCTCTTGCTTATGAATAAAGGTGGAAAAATCTACACAAAGTGCCTGAAAAATCATAGGCAGCTAAGTACTTGGTTAGCTAAGGCTATTCATTATTTCAACTCCATATATTACTCTCAGTAGATGACAAAAAGTTGATTAAATTTCAAAATCTATTCCTGAATAAAGACTTATAAACCTAAAAATAGAAGATACATTTCATATATTTGCATTCCTAGGAGCAGAATAAATCTACAGAAATATTATAGAGATAAAACTTTCCAATAATGTCAAAAAGATGAACAAGGCCTCACCGTGCACTGTGCCTATTATTGAACAGTTTGCTGACAGTTGTAGACTGTGTTGTAAGTGAAAAATAAATAAAAGCATAATGCTGAAGAGAGCAACACTTAGCAGGATTTTCTGAATATGTCATTATACAGCTTGAACATACAAGACAGTAGATTGCAAAATATTACACCTAATTTTAGAGTATAGTGCATTTACATTAATACATGTCCAATTTAAAATGTAACTCTTCTGTCTAACTGCATAGGATCATCTAAATCAAAGATGCCAGGTAAAAAGAAGCAAAGCATGTTCTCTCCCAAGAAGGTTGCTATAAGAAGAGATGCATAGGCTTCAAGTGTCAAAATCTTATAATTGGTGAAATACTTTTTTAAATGAAAGATTCTTTAAAAATGAAACAACTGGTTCTCATTTTTTTTTTCCAAAAATGGGCAAGAATAAAGAAAAATGTATGAAATTAGAAAGTACAGAATTGAATGAAGGGCTAGAATTCACTTCTACTATGATCCACCTCCCCTTCTCTAAATAACTAGTACATATTCTTCATTATGAATTTTATTATACATTCCAAAAATCATATGTATAAAATAGTATAATTGTAAAGTAACTTATTTCCCAGAAAGAGATAAGCTTTCTAGTGTTTTGAATAGATTTTGAATTTTGTATCACAATTTTTTAGTCCATTAAAATAAAAGAGAGCATTAAAGATAAATCTGGAGTGCCTTTGGCTGTCTGCCAGCTGCAAGCTGTCCTCTCCATCCTCGATAGGTAAATGGAGAGACAGATAGATGGGCAGACATCTCCTGCTCTTCATTTTTTCTTTTCTATTTAAAAAGAAAAAAAAAATACTTAGGAAAGAGGAATTACATCATATTTTCACAATACAGTTCATATAGTTTTAAAAATTATTGCACCAAAATATATTATGGTGGTGATATATCTAAGAAAGCTTCCTTTTTGAAAGTATTGTCAGTAATTGAAGATACCAGTTTGGGGAAGAAGAAAACTTGCAAATTATTTCTTTATCAAATAAAAGGAAAACCCTACACTAAAATATTCTTACTTTTAAAGTAGAGTTCATAATTGAAATATTCAAGCTGTAAAACTTGTGTTTCATTCTCTAGATTTACCGGGTTTCCGAAATTCAGTGGAACAAGATACACTTTCTAAGGGATTTCCTGGTGGCTCAGACAGTGAAGAATCTGTCTGCAGTGTAAGAGACCCAGGTTTGATTTCTGGGTTGGAAAGATCCCCTGAAGAAGGGTTGTCCACTCCAGTATTTTTGCCTGAAGAATTCCATGGACAGAGGAACGTGGCAGGCTACAGTCCATGGGGTCAGAGAGGTCAGCCATGACTGAGTGACTGACACTTTCACTTTATACTTTCTGTCTTAATTTATTATTATTTTTTTAAAATAGCTGAACATTAGAATCATTTGGGTGTCTTTGAAAAATAATAGCTATGGAAACAAACTGCCAGATTTTGTTTTAATTCATTTGAAGGTAAATCTAGGCATTTATTTACTAAATGCTCACCTGATAACTCTGGCTTACAGACAGGCTTGAGAACCACCTGGAATCAAAATCAAATTGTCAGGTTTGGAATTTGGAATAAATTCACTAGATAAGATTTTCTATCCACTACCCAAATTCCAAGGGAGATCTAATTGTGTACTTGTAATTCAGTGAGAAGTTTAGAAAGAGCAGATATGCATTATGGTCTCAAAAACTCCCAGTTTCTATATAATTTTTGAAACAGAAAAGAACATCATATAAGAGAGCTACTCCAAAAAAATTAAGCTAGTCACTTGTTAGAACATCTTTATGATGCATATTGAAAGTGGTTCAACATCTGTCTTCACCTCAGGCTTGGCATCACTTGTCTTTTAGTTGTGATCTTCTCCGGTTCTAGGTATAGTGAATGACTTTTTATTTTTATTGTTTTGGGTACTGTATTAGGATCCTATTTAAATCTATTTCATCAGGTCTTTGCCCTATTGAAGTTTGGTATGTAGGTTCTGGCCTAAATTTGTAAACAGTAGGCCCCGGACATCTTAACCCACTCAGCCCTTGCATCTCCAGTCTGGTCTTTCTTCCTCTGCCTCCAGGAAAGCCCCTTCTATCCTGCCAGGGCTGCCCATGTTGTATGTAGGTGGTGAGGAAGCCGTGTGGACAAGGTTTCCTCTGAACTGTTTACCACATACATGGTGTCATAAGCTTCCATTTCATCTTTGCTAATGCTCTTGGGGGGAAGGAAATATCTGTCTGGGTAGCCTCTGTCACTTGGTGAAAGTCAGTAAATCCTGAGACTAATTCACTTTCTGCTTTTGGAGGAAACCATAAAATACCTGACTTGGAGCTTGCAAGGTAAGTCACTTCAGCTGTGTCCGACCCTTTCAGACTCTATGGACCATAGCCTACCAGGCTCCTCTGTCCATGGGGTTCTCCAGGCAAGAACACTGGAGTGGGTTGCTCCTCCAGGGGATCTTCCCAACCCAGGGATCGAACCCATCCATATCTCTTACATCTCCTGCATTGGCAGGCAGATTCTTTAGCACAAGCGTCATCAGGAAGCCCAGCTTGGAGCTTGGATGTGGTCAAATCAGTTCTATGGTTGCCAGAGGAGTTGGGTATCGGGTGGAACTATCTGCCTGCCTCGCTGGTGCTGTCACTGACCCTGGGTATGAATCAGTGTATGAAACTCCCTACTAGGTCTCTACTGAGGCCACCCTTTCCTAGTCTGTTGGTCAGAGAGCAGATATTTTTTTGTGTTCATGTTTTCTCTGCCTGTTGGGAGTTCTGGGTAAACCTAAAACCCAGGGAACTGATCAAAGTGTTTCTTCAAGACTTAAAGACCTTAACCTTAAAAGTTTTTTCCACCTTTCAGAGAACTTTTATGATTATAAAATTATCCCCAAAGTATTTTATTTTATTTAAAACCTAGAAGAAGATGAGAATGAATGCCCATCATCTTAATTGGGACTAGAAGTATAGAAATTAGAAATTACTTTATAAGTGGAATTGAATTCAAAATTTGGTATTTTAGCAATTATAATAGCTAGAGAGGGGAAAAAGCCTGTACTACTAATAAAATCCATGTGCTGTCACTCAGTCATGTCCGACTCTTTGCAAATCCATGGACTGTAAGCCTGCCAGGCTCCTCTCTCCATGGTATTCTCCAGGCAAGAATACTGGAGTGGGTTGCCATGCTCTCCTCCAGGGGATCTTTCCAACCCAGGAATGGAACCAGGTCTCCTGCATTGCAGGTGGATTCCTTACCATCTGAACCACCAGGGAAGCCCAGTGAAATCCATATCCTCATGCAATTCTCTCTGTACTTTGTTGTCAATAAAATAGTAGAAATCTACGCATGCGTGTGTGCTTAGTTGTGTATTATTCTTTGGGACCCATGTACTGTAGCCTGTCAGGCTCCTCTCTCCATGGAATTTGCCAGGCAAAAATACTGGAGTGGGTTGCCATTTCCTACTGGAGGGGATCTTCCTGAACCAGGGATCAAACTTGAGTCTCCTGCTTTGGCAGGCCAATTATCAACTGTGGCACTTGGGAAGGCAGTAGAAATCTACAGCCCCAACTAATTTTTACCTGAATTTCTCCTTTTCTATTTTCACCATCCTGGATCAAATACCAAGTTCATATTTGAAAGCTCTCTGATTTTTGTCATGGATTCTGTTCATTTCAAACTCAAAAATAACTTTCTCTTTCTCTTTTCCTCCTAATATGTTCTACCTCCCTTTTACCAGCTTTACTATTTTAATAAAACTACTGACTTTCATGTTACAGTTTATTTCTCACACCTAATAAATTATAATGTCTCACAATGTTGATTATTTAAAACTACAAGTATTCTGTAATTAATTCAAGCTTAAAATTAAAAGAAAATCAGCTGTTATAACCAAATCTGCTAATTCAAAATTAGTTAATAACCAGAATACTGAGAAAATAACTCCTAAAAGTATTAACTCAAGACACCTTTACTAGCAAATAAGATCGGCAATAGTAACTATAATAGCATTGTCATTCAATTATAGAAGTAAACCCAAGTCAATATCCATCTAATTGACATGACACAATCAAAGTATCCACCATTGGGGCAAAGGTATTTGAATTCATCAGCTAAACTTATTCAATAAGTGTTTTATTTGTCAGGATTTAAGAAACTGTGAAATATGAAGTAACTAATGATTTTTTTTTATTTTACAGGATACACAGTAAGCAAATATAAAATGAAGACTTCAATAGTTCTTCAGTCAGTTACTCTTGGACAACTTGTCCAAGCATTTAAATGTTTAAAATATTTTCTTCTACAACCCACATAGTGAGAGAGAATCTTAGAATATATTTTAAGTTAATTTATGGCTATTCAAAAAATCTCTACATAACAGTAAAGTTTAGTGAGTGTGCATGACCAAACACTTTTATATTTATTTCAGAGACATATGGTATATAAATAAAAAATGTAACATATGTGTAGTGACTACTGTTTATTGCTACAGAGTGAGATACAAATAGTATTATCATAAGAATTTTAGGATGATGACTGAAGCACAGAAATTAAAAGATGTTTGCTCCTTGGAAGACAAGCTATGACAAACTTAAACAGAGTTTTAAAAACCAGTGATTCATGTAGTCAAAGCTATTTTTCCTGTAGTCATGCACAGATGTTAGAGTTGGACTGTAAAGAAGACTAAGCACCAAAGAATTGATGCTTTTGAATTGTGGACTGGAGAAGACTCTTGAGAGCCCCTTGGACTGCAAGAAGATCAAACCAGTCAATCCTAAAAGGAAATCAACCCTGACTGTTCTTTGGAAGGACTGATGCTGTAGCTAAAGCTCCAATACTTCGGCCACCTAATGCAAAGAGCCAACTCATTGGAAAAGACCCTGATGCTGGGAAAGATGAAAGGCAAAAGGAGGAGGTCTGGCAGAGGATGAAATGGTTAGATAGCATCACCAATTCGATGGACATGCATTTGAGCAAACTCCAGGAGACAGTGGAGGCTGGTGTGCTGCAGTGCATAAGGTTGCAGCAACTTAGTGACTGAAAAAAACAACAAAGAATTTTAAAATATGGTTAAATTTAATCTTATCTATCATGAATCACTGAATAAGAAAGTTATAATCTTTAGTTTTTCCTCACTTCTCCACATATCTCATAAATGCCTTTTCTTAAGGATTTCTAAGACCCAATAGTAGTGATAGTCCTCAAAGATCAGATAATACATATTAATTCTTTAGACAATATATTATAGATTAATCTCAGTTTTTAAGAAGTGTTTTTCTATAAATAGCTATTAAATACAATTAATCTAGGAATTTGCAATTTATTTTAAATAAAATAAATAAACTATGCTCTAAGGAAAATTTATAATTATATTAAAATTTTAAAAAAGTAAAGTTTTAAAAAGAATTAGAAGGAATTAGCAAATTGTTAACTGTAACTTTGTGAGGGACTAAAATTTAATATTGTGTTATGGTGTCAGAAATTTGATTATTTCAATAGACACCTGATGCATTCCTGTCATTGTATAGAATAGAAAAAAATTTGCTAATAAGAATATAAGATTGAAGTGCATATTAATTGTACTATATTTGGTATTTTCAGTTATCCTGAAACTGAACTGATTTGACACTTCATCAAGTTTTTCATTCTGCAAAAACAATGATACTAGTGCTAAGAATAGATAAGAGATGACAAGTTTTGAATTGAAACTTGAACTTGGTAGAAATATCATAATACTAAAATAAATATCCTTTGGATAAAACACATGGTTTAAAAATGAAAAGCAACATTTACCTTTTTAAAAATGTGTATGAGGCCCTGGTGCACTGGGAAGACCCAGAGGGATCGAGTGGAGAGGGAGGTGGGAGGGGGGACCGGGATGGGGAATACATGTAAATCCATGGCTAATTCATTTCAATGTATGACAAAAACTACTGTAATGATGTAAAGTAATTAGCCTCCAACTAATAAAAATAAATGGAAAAAAAATAAAAATGTGTATGAGATATTAATTTTCATTTTTGAGTGAAAATGATTTATGGTAGCAATTATTATTTTACTTTGTTTTAAAAGTTTCATCAAGTAACAATAGACTAGCAATGATGGATTATTGGGTATCAAACTACCCTCCTATTGAGAAGAAATTTAAAATTATAGATAATATATGAAGCAACTGTTTTCAGGACTTGGACAACAGCAGTTCTAGTCTGCCTCCTGGAGTAAGTTAGACATGCAAGGTGTACCCCACAGAGGTCCAGAGACTGCACAACGCTGGGAACAGACAACCAGCCAGAATGAAGACGCCTCACTGACCAATCTAGGAATTCAGTTCAGACCCAAGAAGGGCTCTGCTTTCTTTGCAAGGTTACTGTATACGTAAGGTCACACCCAGACTGTGTGCTCAGTAGTGTCTGACTGTGACCCTGTGGACTATAGCTCACCAACCTCCTCTGTCTATAAAATTTTCCAGGCAAGAATACTGGAGCAGGTTGCTATTTCCTTCTTCAGAAGATCTTCTTTACCCAGGGACTGAACCCGTGTCTCCAGCATTACCTGCATTGGCAGGTGGATTCTGTACCGCTGTGGAAAGCTATCTATAGGTTTAGAGTGAGGCCTCGAGAACAGGCCTACCAGAGACAAATCCAAGCAGTCAATAGATCAAATTGCACTGTCAGTAAATTAACTGATCACTAAAGCTAAAGTCAATGCTAAATCTATACACTAAACATTGTAGTGTCAATAATATATCATATAAAATAAAAAGTTCTAGATACATGAAAACACAGGAAGATGCATTCCGTTAGCAAAGAGGAAAATTCCAAAATGATGATGCCTTATAATTATGAAAGAAAAAGTTTTAAAACATTTAACAAAGAGGATGAAAGTGATAAGTGGAAGGACTGAGAATCTGAGCAAAAAATAAAAATCATCAGGGCAAAAAGAATAAGATGGAAATTCTGTAACTGAGATAGAATTTCTCAAGAGAGGTTTGGTGTGATATGGATTTTATCAAAGAACATACAGACACACACATATAAGACAAGAAAGTGAAGA
This sequence comes from Odocoileus virginianus, assembly GCF_023699985.2. Lineage (NCBI taxonomy): Eukaryota > Metazoa > Chordata > Mammalia > Artiodactyla > Cervidae > Odocoileus > Odocoileus virginianus. The sequence goes on along the minus strand of NC_069687.1, from coordinate 21,253,119 downwards.
ACATTTTAAAAAAAGGATATAAGGGGATAAGGGCTTTTCTAGTTACAGAACTTGAATTTCAGAGATCACAGTGAATGGTCTTGAGGGTGGAATGTCAGGGAGGGATGAGAATTAGTGTCAAAATAAGAGATGTGCAAAAGTCACTTGATGCGGACGTCCTGTGAGAAGGAGAATGCTTCAGTGATTAAGAAAAACACATCTGTAGGAAATAATGGTATTTTTCCTGATAGTGTTTTACAAAAATCTGATAATTGGTCTTAGTTTGGAGACAATTTTTGGGCAATGGCAATAGTGAATGAATGGGGTTTTGGGGTGGAGGGGAGAGTATAAGAGAGTCTTGGCAGAGGCACAGATTCTGGGGTGGGGATTCTTTTATATCTTGAAGTGAGTAGTGTTTAAGCTGGGATGTGAGGAGTATACCAAAGCCATTTTATTTTCATCAGTGTTTGTTTCAAAAAATAGAAATTGTTTAATATGCTACGTGAGTCTTTTTTTTCTTTAACTGGTTTCCCAATGGACATTCTGCCAATTAAAATGGCATAGATTAGATTAACCTCAATTTTAAATTATACTGATGTATCCATAGTTCAAAAGTTTAGTTAATAATGAGCATTCTTTTAAAAAAAATATTATTTATTATAATTGGAGGCTAATTACTTTACAATATTGTGATGGTTTTTGCCATACATTGTCATGAATCAGCTATGGGTGTACATGTGTCCTGCCATCCCCAAACCCCTCCCACCTCCCTTCTCATCCTATCTCTCTGGGTTGTCCCAGCGCACCAGATGTGAGTGCCTTGTTTCATGCATCAAACTTGGACTGTCATCTATTTCACATATGGTAATATACATGTTTCAAAGCTATTTTCTGAAATCATCCCACCGTTTACTTCTCCCACAGAGTCCAAAAGTCTGTTCTTAATATCTATGTCTCTTTTGTTGTTTCACATATAGGGTCATTGTTACCATCTTTCTAAATTCCATATATATGCATTAATAGACTGTATTGCTGTTTTTCTTTCTGACTTACTTCACTCTGTATAATAGGCTCCAGTTTCATCCACCTCATTAGAACTGACTCAAATCTGTTCTTTTCAAAAGCTGAGTAATATTCCATTGTGTATTTGTACCAAGACTTTCTTATGCATTCGTCTGTCTCTGGACATCTAGGTTGCTTCCATGTCCTAGCTATTGTAAACAGGGCAGAGATGAAGATTGTGGTACACTTGTCTCTTTCAGTTCTCCTTTCCTTGGTGTGTATGCACAGCAGTGGGAATTCTCTGCTGTATGGCAGTTCTATTTCCAGTTTTTTAAGGAATCTCAACGCTATTCTCAATTGTGGCTGTATTGGTTTACATTCCTACCAATAGTGTAAGTTCAGTTCAGCTCAGTTCAGTGGTTCAGCCATGTCCAACTTATTGTAACCCCATGAAATGCAGCAGGGCAGGCCTGCTTGTCTGTCACCGACTCCTGGAATTTACCCAAACTCATGCCCATTGAGTCGGTGATACCATCCAACCATCTGATCCTCTTCCATCACTTTCTGCTCCTGCCTTTAATCTTTCCCAGCATCATGGTCTTTTCCAAGGAGTCAGTCCTTGAATCAGGTGGCCAAAGTATTGGGGCTTCAGCTTCAGCCTCAGTCCTTCTAATGAATATTCAGGACTGATTTCCTTTAGGATGTACTAGTTTGATCTCCTTTCAGTCTAAGGGGCACTCAAGACCCTTCTCCAACACCAAAGTTCAAAAGCATCAAATTCTTCAGTGCTTAGCTTTCTTTATAGTCCAAATCTCACATTCATACGTGACCACTGGAAAAGCCATAACTTTGACTAGATGGACCTTTGTCAGCAAGTAATGTCTCTGCTTTTCAATATTCTGTGTAGTTTGGTCATAACTTTTCTTCCAAGGAGTAAGGGTCTTTTAATTTCATGGCTGCAGTCACCATCTGCAGTGATTTTGGAGCCCAAAAACATAAAGTCTGTCACTGTTTCCATTGTTTCCCAATCTATTTGCCATGAAGTGTTTGGACCAGATACCATGATCTTAGTTTTCTGAATGTTGAGTTTTAAGCCAGCTTTTTCACTCTCCTCTTCACTTTCATCAAGAGGCTGTTTAGTTCTTCGCTTTCTGCCATAAGGATGGTGTTATCTGCATATCTGAGGTTATTGATATTTCTCCCAGCAATCTTGATTCCAGCTTGTGCTTCATCCAGTCCAGCATTTCTCATGATGTACTCTGCATATGAGTTAAATAAGCGGGGTGACAATATATAGCCTTGATGTACTCCTTTCCCAATTTGGAACCAGTCTGTTGCTTCATGTCCAGTTCTAACTGTTGCTTCTTAGCCTGCATACAGATTTCTCAGGAGGCAGGTCAGATGGTCTGGTATTCCCATCTCTTGAGGAATTTTTAACAGTTTATTGTGATCCACACAGTCAAAGGCTTTGGCATAATCAATAAAGTGGAAGCAGACATTTTCCTGGAACTCTCTTGCTTTTTCTATGATCCAACAGATGTTGGCAATTTGATCTCTGGTTCTTATGCCTTTTCTAAAACCAGCTTGAACATCTGAAAATTCACAGTTCACCTACTGTTGAAGCCTGGCTTGGAGAATTTTGAGCATTACTTTGCTAGCGTGTGAGATGAGTGCAATTGTGTGGTTGTTTGAGCAGTCTTTGACATTGCTTTTCTTTGGGATTGGAAATGAAAACTAGTTTTTCCAATCCTGTGGTCACTGCTGTGTTTTCCAAGTTTGCTGGCATATTGAGTGCAGCACTTTCATAGCATCATCTTTTAGGATTTGAAATAGCTCAACTGGAATTCCATCACCCCCACTAGTTATTCGTAGTGATGCTTCCTAAGGCCCACTTCACTTCACATTCCAAGATGTCTGGCTCTAGGTGAGTGATCACCTAGATTATCTGGGTCGTGAAGTTCTTTTTTGTATAGTTCTTGTGTGTACTCTTGCTACATCCTAATATCTTCTACTTCTGTTAGGTCCATACCATTTCTGTCCTTTATTGTGCCCATCTTTGCATGAAAATTTCCCTTGCTATCTCTAATTTTCTTGAAGAGATCTCTAGTTTTTCCCATTCCATTGCTTTCCTCTATTTCCTTGCATTGATCACTGAGGAAGCCTTTCATATCTCTCCTTGCTACTCTTTGGAACTCTACATTCTAATGATTATATCTTTCCTTATCTCTGTTGCCTGTTGCTTCTCTTCTTTTCATAGCTGTTTGTAAGGCCTTCTCAGACAACAGTTTTGCCTTTTTACATTTCCTTTTCTTGTGTATGGTCTTTTGCATTTTTTTTTTTTTTCTCGGATAAGGTCTTGATCACTGCTTCCTGGACAATGTCACAAACCTCAGTCCATAGTTCTTCAGACACTCTATCAGTTCTAATCCCTTGAATCTATTTGTCACTTCTACTGTATAGTTGTAAGGGATTTGATTTAGTTCATACCTGAGAGTGGTCTAGTGGTTTTCCCTACCTTCTTCAATTGAAGTCTGAATTTAACAACAAGGAGTTCATGATGTGAGCTGCAGTCAGCTCCTGGTCTTGTTTTTGCTGACTGTATAGAGTTTCTCCATCTTTGGCTGCAAGAATATAATCAATCTTATTTTGGTTTTGACCATCTGGTGATGTCTATGTGGTTTGCCCTGACCAGTGCATTCTCTTGGCAAAACTCTACTAGCCTTTGCCCTGCTTCATTCTGTACTCCAAGGCCAAATTTGCCTGTTACTCCAGGTATTTCTTGACTTCCTAGTTTTGCACTCCAGTCCCCTATAATGAAAAGGACATCTTTTTTGGGGTGTTAGTTCTAGAAAGTCTTGTAGGTCTTCATAGAACTGTTCAACTTCAGCATTATTGGTCAAGGCATAGACTTGGATTACTGTGATATTGAATGGTTTGCCTTGGAAACAAACAGAGATCATTTTGTCATTTTTGAGATTGCATCCAAGTACTGCATTTCGAACTCTTGTTGACTATGATGACTACTCCATTTCTTCTAAGGGATTCTTGCCCACTGTAGTAGATATAAAGGTCATCTGAGTTAAATTCACCTATTTTAGTCCATTTTAGTTCACTGATTCCTGAAATGTCGATCTTCACTCTTGCCATATCCTGTTTGACTGCTTTCAATTTGCCTTGATTTGTGGACCTAACATTCCAGGTTCTGATACAATATTGATCTTTACAGCATCAGACTTTTCTTCCATCATTAGTCACATCCACAACTGGGTGTTATTGCTTTGGTTCCATCTTTTCATTCTTCCATACTTAGTTCTCCATTGATCTCTAGTAGCATATTGGGCACCTACCAACCTGGGGAGTTCATCATTCATTGTCCTATCTTTTTGCCTTTTCATACTCTTCATGGGGTTCTCAAGGAAAGAATACTGAATTGGTTTGCCATTCCCTTCTCCAGTGGACTGCGTTTTGTCAGAACTCTCCACCGTGACCCATCCGTCTTGGGTGGCCCTACGTGGCATGGCTCATAGTTCACTGAGTTAGACAAGGCTGTGGTCCATGTGATCAGATTAGTTGGTTTTCTGTGATTTTGGTTTCAGTCTGTCTGCCCTCTGATGGAGAAGGATAAGAGACTTATGGAAGCTTCCTGATGGGATAGACTGACTGAGGGGGAAACTGGGTCTTGTTATGATGGGCGGGGCCATGCTCAGTAAATCTTTAATCCAATTTTCTGTTGAAGGGTGGGGCTGTGTTCCTTCCCTGTTATTTGACCTGAGGCAAAACTATGGTGGAGGTGATGAAGATAACGGGGACTTCCTTCAAAAGGTCCCATGCAGGCACTGCTATATTCAGTGTCCCCAACCCTGCAACAGGCCACCACTGACCCACACCTCACCAGAGACTCCTGGACACTCACGGGCAAATCTGGGCCAGTCTCTTGTGGGGTCACTGCTCCTTTCTCCTGGGTCTTCTTGAGCACAAGGTTCTGTTTGTGTCCCCCCACCCTCACCCCCAGAGTCTGTTTCCCCAGTCGTGTGTAAGTTCTGGCAGGTCTATTGTGAGTAAATAGCAACCTCCTCCAAAAGGGCCTATGCCTTACCCAGGTCTACTGCACCCAGAGACCCTGTCACCATAGCAATCCACTGCTGACCCGCACCTCCTCAGGAGACACCCAAACACAGTTCTGTCTCAGTCTCTGTGGGGTCTCTGGGTCCTGGTGCACACAAGGTCTGTTTGAGCCCTCTGAGCATCTCTGGTAGGTAAAGGGTTTGATTCTAAATGTGATTTTGCTCCTCCTACCATCTTGATGGAGCTTCTCCTTTGCCCTTGTACATGGGATATCTCCTCACAGTTGCTCCAGCATCGTGCAGCCATCTTGGATAATTCAGGATATTTGTAATTTATACTTGCTCTCCTGGCTTAATTATTAATAATGGAAATTTCAATATTAAAGTGTTCCAGATTGCTTAGATCTCTATAAATATCTTGTTATAGAAGAAAGCAAGTAAATTATCAAAGACTGAGGTTTCGTAAATTATCAAAGGCTCTGAGAGTTTATAAAGGAATCAGTAGTCAGTTTGAAGTCCTAACAGGTCAATAATAGGACACTTTGAGAATCAATAAGAGTAATAACATAAGTGATTGAAGTGTATACATATTTTAGATCAGTAAGCCTATCTCTATGGGATTATTTCAGCTCATAAATGTAAAAAAAAAACTTAGAATTAAAATGTCATCAGTGTGCAATCAGTAAAAAGATAAAACAACTAAAACATGATCATCAATAGCTTCTGTCATCACAAATAAAAGACAAATAAATTATATGTGCCTCCTGAGAAAAAATAATACCTACCAAGTATTTTTGCTGAAAGTGAGCGAGAAAGAGAGAAAGAAAGAGATGGGAGAATTAAATCAATTCTCTAAATATAATTGCCTATTTAGAAATAATATGATGATAAGGGCAATTGTTTAACAATTCTACAGGAATACAATCAGAAGTAATACAGGATGTTAGTAACACTATACACAGTTTACTCAACAGTGATGGATACAAAGAGAGTAGATTTTGATAACATTAGGAAGTTATACTTCTTGTTTTAGGTTTATTAATAGTGTTTTAGGTAAATATTTTATGAGTCCTTCTTTTTTATAGATATATATTAACATGTATATCAGTGAATTTATATGACTCTGGAATTTGCTTCAAAATAATCCATCAGGAGAAATATGTGGATTATAAAAAAAAACAAAACTGGTCACATGGATAATTGCAGAAAAATAGTAAGTTGCTACATGTTCACTGACTATATTATTCTCCTGACTTTTAAAATATCTTCAAGATTGGCTATAATAAAATTTTTTAAAAATTCTGTTCTCTTTTCTTTCCAGCCAGTTCCAGTGTTTGGGATTTTCAGAGGCAATTATTTTGATTAAATAGAAATAATAGTTGGCTAAGTGGAAATTCATTGCTCAAAGGCAGCAGTTGATGTCAGAACTAATATCGTGCTGTTTTGTCATTAATTCTAAAATGAGACTCTCATTGACTTTTGATATATGAATTGCGGCAGGTGATTTTAATTACATAGCCTGAGTTTCAAAGAAGGAAAGTAGGCAAATCTTTTACTAGGCCCCTGATTTTTATTTGAGAATTTGTTTAATATGTTATTTTTAAACACATATTAATAAATGAAAGATGTTAAAGTTTATGTTTGTCACTAAAGAAGAAAGAAGAAAATTCTTAATAAAGACATAGATGAGAATAAATCATTTGGAGTTGAACTTAAGATGTGTGATTATTTCCTTTTGGATGTCGTTGTCCTAGGTGCTCCACTTCAGTGTTCCAAAAATATTAATCAAATATACATAGGAGGCCTACTCAATGAATCTTTGCCTCATACCATTATAAATATTGTAATAATTTTTGAATTTGCTGACTTTACATTTTGTACCTTTCATAAAAATATAAAGTATCAATTTCTTGGGAGGAGGATGGAATTCTGTAGTAATGTTATCCCAATATAAATTATCATTTATACAAAAGGGGCAATTACAGCAAACTCAAATGGCAATATCATGAGACAAGAGTTTTTCAAAAAGCTTTAACACAAAAGGTCAGTAGATATATCTGATTAGCACAATATATCAAAATGAGTTTAAGCAAAGGTAAACAAGTTGATCATGAAGAGGAAAACAGAAGAAATCCACCCAGCTAGGATGCCTTACTCTGGATTTAGCAAATGTTTCTTTGTGTAATTTTAAAGAAGCTATTTTCTGGGTATCAGTTAATTTAAAATAATTTGGGTTCAACTCATATTTAAATTCCTTCCCATTCTATAGTAAAATAAAAATTGAAGTATAGAAGGGAACATTATATTTTTTTCTTCTGAGAAACATTTAAGCATGAACGCTACACTCATAGTAAATGTATTAAAAAAAAAACAAAACTGGTCAGTTTCTTCAATTTAGTTCAGTTCAGTCTCTCAATTGGGTCTGACCCTTTGAGACTCCATGGACTGGAGCACTCCAGGCTTTTCTGTCCATCACCAACTCCCAGAGCTTGCTCAAACTCATGTCAGCAGAGTCAGGGATGCCGTCCAACCATCTCATCCTCTGTCATCCCCTTCTCCTGCCTTCAGTCATTCCCAGAATCAGGGTCTTTACCAGTGAGTCAGTTCTTTCCATCAGGCTGCCAAAGTGTGGAGCTTCAGACTCAGATTCAGTCCTTACAGTGACTATTCAGGATTGATTTCCTTTAGGATTGACTAGTTTGATCTCCTTGCTGTCCAAGGGGCTCTCAGGGGTCTTCTCCAACACCATGGTTCAAAAGCATCAGTTCTTCAGTGCTCAGTGGGGATTCTCCGGACAAGAAAACCTGAGTAGGTGGTTGTGCCCTCCTCCAGCGCATCTTCCCAACCCAAGGATCGAACCCAGGTCTGCCGGGTGCAGGTGGATTCTTTACTTGTAGGTGCCACCAGGGAAGCCTGGTTAGTTTATAAGATTTTTTTAAATTAGAAAATAGTACATAATGGCATGTTAGAATTTTGACATACATAAATATTATAACTATTCATGCTAGCATACAGCTTTTAACACTGCATTCTTAAGTGTTGAAGCACTTTCCATGCTGAAATCTTCCTACTATGTATATATAGTATGTTTCTTTTAAACTTTATTCATGAATGGAACAAAAATTTGCATTGTTCTTGTAGTAAGTGTTAGAGATTTAATTTTCAAAGTTTTTATGAAAGAGAGGTCTTATTGTGATTAATGTTGCTAAAAACTTTCTAAATATCTCTTTACATCATTTTATCCCAAAATAAATGCATTTGTAGTTCCCAGAATATTTTGATGTTGTTTTAGCATGAATTTATTTTATTTGGCATCTGAATATAAATATATGTATAATGAGTTATATTTTATGTAATGTTTGTTCATAGCTCTAGTATTTTTTTTATCTTTTTTTTCCCTTGTTTAAGAATTTCACATATTTAGAATATGTTTTGTAAATACTTTCCCAGTGCGAGGTTTTCCTTTTTACTCAGCTATCATATTATTTAACATACTTTTTAAAACATTTTATATCATTAAATGTGTCCATATTTTCTTTTCAATCACCTAGAAGTATAATAGTATATATCCCCTACCGGTTGGGTGGGATTTACTCACGTGTTCTTCCATCATTTGCCTGGTTTTATTTTCAAATTAAAATCTTTGATCTACTTGAACTGCATATCTTGATATATGCTATGAGGAACAAATCCAATTTAAAATTTTTCCACAAGACTCTATAGTTATTCCAGAACCACTTATGTAAAACACCACCCTTTCCTTTCTAATTTGAGACTGCAGTTTAATTTAATATATGAAATTTACATATGCAAATCATTTTTTTGCATTTTAAAAAATAATTTCTTAGGTAGATATTGCTGTGTAAATCGTTATAAAAATGTCAACTGGATTGCCTATTCTGGTACAGTTAAAGCTGTTTTTTTTTTTTTCCAGGAAGGCAAAATTTGACATAGCTACCTAAAATAAATGAGAAAAAGCTTCTGTTTGTTTTCCAGTCATCACCGTGATGTGTCTTCCAACATTCAAAATAGCACTGGTTTTAAGAACCATTTTTTTTTTTAATTCTTCTTAGAAGTCCAGTGATGAAAGGTATTTATCTTTAATTCCAAACATTGAATTTTTGATCTGTCATCCACTATCATCGCAACAGCCAGATGGTATTATAGACAATGATACAATCTATAAATTAACCATGTTGAGTTTTGTTAATATTTTAATTTTTATTCCTAATAAAAATATACAATATTTTTATTCCTAATAAACAGGCTAGACCACTTTGATTAGAAACACTCATCTGGTACCCTAGATGTAAGATCGAGCCTAAATAGGGCCAGTGACCTGCTAAGGTTTGTTATCCAGTCCACATGATAACCTCAGTTATGACGGTGATACACTGGTTCCCAGACAAGGAGACTCGTCCTCAGAGTTAGACACAGTGAGTGAAAATGAACATTTCTGTGTACTACAGATATTAGCCTGAATTGCCCTTTGGTGCATTCTTTTTCCCTGCTTTATCCCTGATTTTTTTTCTAGGATGGGAGGAAAGTGTACAACTTTGCAATTCATTTGGAGTTTTGGGCTATTCTTTTTACTTTCTGCTACAAAGAAGGAAATGTGTGTGTGTGTGTGTGTGTGCGCTCACACGTGTGCATTTGTGATAGGCAAAGACATCTATTTTAATAACAGTATGGCCAATGTCTACTTCTAGAATGTTGAGTTGTATCTGTTGTTATTCAAATATATATATATATATATATATATATATTTCTCAACATAGCAAACCTAAAACAGTACACATCAATCTCCATTTTCATAGTGTTTAACATATTCTTTCTCCACCTAACTGGAGAGCTCCTTTTTATAAAAAAATAAGGACAAAAATAAGTTCCATTTATAAGATTAGGAATAAAATGAGTAGGGAGTACTATGTATGGACTCAACCAATCCTTTCCTCCAGACTCCTCTAGACATGGTTTTCAGAATGTTTCCTCTTTCTTTCTTCTGAAATTCAGTCAGTGTCTATGATATTGACAGATTTAGGGCAACATTGACAAAAGGCTTAGATAGTTCAGGGATGACAGAGAGCTGTAGGCTGACATTAATCTGGGTGTGAGGAGTGATTCCAGGAGACGCCTGGTGGTGGTGGTTTAGTCGATAATCCAGGTCCAACTCTTTGCAAACCCATGGACATTGTCCTGACATTGTCGTCTGTCCATGGGATTTCCCAGGCAAGAATCCTGGAGTGGGTTGCCATTTTCTTCTCCAGGGAAACTCTCTGATCCAGAGATCGAACCCAGGTCTCTTGCATTGCAGGTGGATTCTTTACCTACTGAGCCACCAGGGAAGCCTGTTGTTGTTGTTATTCAGTCACCAAGTCATGTCCAACTTTTCATGACCCTATGGACTGCAACATGCCAGGCCTCTCAGGGAAGCCTACCAACACAAAATAGGGATAAGCTGTATGTGTATGTGGCCTGTATATTCAAAGGTAATATGGCAACAGACTATGTACATACTCAGCTATCAGGATGGTGGATGTCACAGAGGTCTAACAGGAAGCTGTGACTATGATGTAGACAATGTCTAGCTATAGCTTTGTCTGATGCTGGTTATCGGGGCAATGGAAGGAAGGATATCATCAATATTACAAAGGTGTGTGAGTATGTGTGAATGAGTGTGTACCTATATATGTTTTTGATAGGGAGAGACAAATGGAGTTTAATAGTAGGTTGGCCAATGTCTAATTCTAGAATGTTCAGTTGGCCCTCTACAGTTTTATCCTCGGTAGTTCTGGGATTACCAGAAGATAAAAAGGGGGCACATGCCCAAAGCAGGAAGGCAGAAGATCTGATGAACATAAAAGCAAGTTCTTAAATCTCAGTAAAAACACTACTGTTAACAACTGAAACTTGCTGTGGGTTTCATGTATATTTCCTTTTGTATGGAAAGGGATGCTGCCGGTGCTTGCAGCAGGACAGTTGATCTATTTCAACAAGATGCCAACATGCCAATATGAATATACCTAAGATTAGGTTCTGAATGAAAATCTGAGTTGTCAAGCATTGACTCTGAACCCTAAATAATTTTATGCTGTATGTGCAGGCTCAGACATCCAAGCTAGATTTATTATATGCCCATGCAAATGAATGCTTGATTAGAAGAGAGGAGCACAGATTATATTCTAACATTTTTCATAAAGAACCACCACCAACATTGTTGACTATTCCTGATAAATAACCTTCCTTGAATCTCACATTTTCTTCTGGGTTCAATTTATTTCTACTTGAACTAGATCCTGTAGCACTTATTTCAAAAAGTGTTACTCTTGTCTGCTCCCCACCTTCCTAGGAAACTGCCCTGGTCTTGGTTTGCTTCCTTTAAAAAAAAAAAAAAAAGTCTAATTTTTTTTTCTTTTCCTAACTGTATAAAAATGGTTAAAATATTTAATTTGGTAAAATCTCATTTTGATTTTTTTTGCCCCAATATTCTCAAGATAGTATTCCAATGTTTTTCTGACTTAAGTTGTTGCTAATGAAAAGTCTGCTGCTAAGTCTAGGTAATAGTCTAAATAATTTGCTCTCTTTCTGTCCTCTTTGTTTTGAGATTCTACAGTTTCAATATTATACTTCAGTTATTAATTCATTTTAGTTTTTATTTTTGTTTACTGTATTTGGAACTCAAAGTTCTTGTGATTTTACCACTTCTAAGACAATTTAACCTTATTTCATTAGATTATTACATCTATCCTTATTCTGTCTTTTAGAACTCATATTAGACATACTTTGCAACTTTTCATTTGGTCCTCCAAGTCTAATCACCTGTCTTATATTTTGCATTTCTTTTTTCTCTCCATGGGCTTGCCTGGTAACTCAGCTGGTAAAGAATCCACCTGCAATGCAAGAGACCCCAGTTCAATTTCTAGGTTGGCAAGATCCACTTGAGAAGGGTAGGCTGTGCACTTTAGCTTTCTTGGGCTTCCCTGGTGATACCACTGGTAAAGAATCTGCCTGAAATGCAGGATACCTGAGTTCCATCCCTGGGTGGGAAGATGCCCTGGAGAAGGAAACAGTAACCTACTCCAGTATTCTGGCCTGGAGAATTCGGTGGACTCTATAGTTCTTGGGGTCGCAAAGAGTGGGACATGACTGAGCAGCTTTCACTTCACTATCTCTCTATGATGCATTGTGGGTAATTTCCTTAAATTTATGTTCTAGCTCATTAAATTCCTTAGTTTAATTTAAAACATTTGAAATTTAGCATTTACTTTAAAAATTAGCTATATATATCATTTATAGGGGTTCTTTTTTTAATGTTTTCTTTAATATTTTAATAGTATCCCAGATATCCTTATTTTAAATAGAGGCTTTTCTATAAAATATGTGTAAATAGCTTTATTATGTAAAGATGTACAAAATTGAATCCCAATCTTCATAGATGTTGACTCTCATTTATTACATAATAATTACAGCCATTTTATTTCTGAATTATGGGAAATCTTTATATGTGGGTTTTAAAAATTTTGATTCAAATTTGTTTCTTTTCTGAAAGGATTTTCATTTGCTTCTGCCAGGAAAACAAAGGCAACACTCTCCTAAGATGATATTTATTTAATTTTTTGCCTCACTGGTCTGAGTGTATTTGAACCCAAAATAGTGGATGGAAAAATCTGAATTTAAGAACTGTGAGGAGACACTGATTTTCCCTCTTATAAACAAGCTAAATGTACACTTTCACATTTTGAAGCTTCATATTTTTGAAGCTAAATTATTACATATTCCAAGTAAATATAGTGCTTTAACCAGGCACCTCAGTTCTAAGTAAAAATACAACATGAACCAAAGAATTGATCTCTGACTTCAATATAAATTCAAGACATTAGTTGTCCAAATCTGAAATCCTTAAGAACACTGGTTTATCACAAGGTTTTGAATCAACTATTTTCTGTCTTTCATTTATTTATTTTATTTTGTCAAGGCAATAACTGTGCTTTAGATGTGTGTAATTCTGTTTAATTTACAGTTTGTATTGGCAAATGCATCAGTCTTGCCGAGGGAGAGGGAAAGGGGTAAAGAAACAGAAAGAGAGAGAGACAGAAGGGAGAGAGACAAAGTTTGAGAACTTTGAAAATTTATGACTGATGACAATCACTACAAGTGACTTCTTGCTCAAGTTTTCCAAAATTACTTATCTATTATTTATCATGTGATAATGATCATTAACAGAATTGTTATCCTAGATGATAGCAGCCTATATCCACATGACAGAACATATGTAGAGTTTCATGAGTAGAAATAGATGTAATTTGTTCTCCTATGAAAGTCAAGAAAGAATTATATGCAAATATTGCAGAAGATAGGCTACTATAACAGGCTAAAGTTTTAATATAATGTGATACATTGCATCAAAAGAAAGTTGCTCTAACTTAAATATTAAAGATTGACTGCTCAGTAAGTGGAGTTGTAAACAATAACCTTGCTGAAAACAATGTTATATTTAAATTAAAGTGTAAGCATCCATGAAAGCAGATGAGATGCTTTTCTTAGTAGTACAGATAATAGTCTGAGAAGTGCCAAGATTATTTTTAAAATCCCTTTTCAAATACAATGACTAGACCATGTGTACTTTGAGATTTTTATTAAAATGATTAATTGCTTTATCTTTATTCAGTCCAAAGTTAAATTATTACATCTTTCAAGTAAATATGGTATGTGAAATTAAAATATTAAAAATTAACTTTTCATAATTACTCTTTATTGAAATGAATTATTTAGAATTAATATGTAATAATTCTAATACTAATTTTCCTTTTGAATCTTTGGTAAATTAGTTAATCCCTTTAAATAGTCTGAGGATTCTACATGGGAAATAATTTGCCTTAGGAAAGGAACTGGCTACTTCAATATAGGAAACATTGAGAAGAGGGAGGGTTATAATTTAGTGTAAGTGTGATAGATGATGAATCATTATTTTAAAATATCTTTTAAAGGCTCTTTCTTACTCAAAGGACTCTATTACTCTCTACATGCTTTAGTCTTTATTTCTGAAAATATTGAGATTTTTTTTTTAATGTAGTTTGCCCTTAAATTTTATCAGTTGAAGACACTCTGATTTTTTTTCCTTGAGACTGATTAAGCCAAAGTTTAAAATATAAATACAATAAAGCTTTATTTTTCTATTCCTAAGAATGGTATAAGATGAACAATGTTTATTTTAATGTGTTTCATAATAATACTTAATAAAACTTCTTTAAATAGCCTATGCAATTCATGGTATCACTGATTTACCTCCCCAACTGGTCAGAGCTCTCTTTAGATAATCACACATTTTAAGGTAACTATTGATGAGAAAAGATAGTTTCCTAACCATGGTGAAAAATATTAGTTTTAAACCTATAGCTGAATAAAATATATCAATTTTTTTTACAAGAGATGGCTGCATAGAAAGAAAGAAATATCAATATCCAAATTATTTTGAAACTTCTACTTGTTCAGTTATGCACCATTTACCTTAAAGAAATTGATAGTCATCAAGTAGTAGTATATACTAATTAAGTACTTTATTCACATCTGAACTGTTATCATCAAGCAAAATGCCAGCTAGAATTAAGACTGTCAGAAGAAATATCACTAACCTCATATACACAGATGACACCACCCTTCTGGCAGAAAGTGAAGAACTAAAGAGCCTCTTGATGAAAGTGAAAGAGGAGAGTGAAAAAGTTGGCTTAAAACTCAACATTCAGAAAACTAAGATCATGGTATCTGGTCCAATCACTTCATCGCAAATAGATGGGGAAACAATGACAGACTTTATTTATTTATTTATTTTTTGGGGGTGGGTGGCTCCAAAATCACTGCAGATGGTGACTGCAGCCATGAAATTAAAAGATGCTTTCTCCTTGGAAGAAAAGCTATGACCGACCTACACAGCATATTAAAAAGCAGAGATATTCCTTTGCTGACAAAGATCCATCTAGTCAAAGCTATGGTTTTTCCAGTAGTCATGTATGAATATAAGAGTTGCACTATAAAGAAAGCTGAGTGCTGAAGAATTGATGCTTTTGAACTGTGATGTTGGAGAAGACTCTTGTGAGTCCCTTAGACTGCAAGGAGATCAAAGCAGTCAATCCTAAAGGAAATCAGTCCTGAATATTTATTGGAAGGACTGATGCTGAAGCTGAAACTCCAATACTTTGTCCACCTGATGTGAAGAATTGATTCATTGGAAAAGACATTGACTTTGGGAAAGACTGAAGGCAGGAGAATAGGGGACAACAGAAGATGAAATGGTTGGATGGCATCACCAACTCAATGGACATGAGTTTGAACAAGGTCTGGGAGTTGGGGATGGACAGGGAAACCTGGCATGCTGCAGTCCACGGGGTTGCAAGCAGTTGGACATGACTGGGTGACTGAACTGAACTGTTACCAAAGGAAGAGATTCCATGAGAAAGTCTTCTATGACTATTCTAAAGAAACCCTATGCTTTCTCTCTTCATTGTTACTGAGGTAAAATGATAAATATTTAATATCTATATAAGGTGTACTAGTATCAAATGTGATGATGTGATCTACATTCCATTGTGAAATAATCATCCAGTTCAACCTAATAAACATATCCATCACCAAAGCTATGAATAAGTCCACAGAAACTTCATTTCTTTTAACTTTGCAGGTCTCTTTACAGGTCTAATTCAACATAATTCTGTTGTTATTTATTCACTAAGCTGTGAACAACTCTTTTTTGACCCCATGGACTATAGCCTGCCAGGCTCCTCTGTCCTTGGGATTTCCCAGGCAAGAATACTCATGTGGGTTGCCATTTTCATCTCCAAGGGATCTTCCCAACCCAGAGATCAAACCTGAGTCTCCTGCATTGGCAGGCAAATTCTTTACTACTGAGCCACCTGGAAGCCCCTGTTCACCATATTAGCAACTTACAAAAATCTAGATATCTCGATAGGAATAAGTCATATAGAAATGGAGGCAATCTCCTTGCCTTAAAAAACTTAATTTCACAATTTGGCTGTCTCATTGAAAAGTTAATAGACCAAGTAGATATGAGTGAAATTAAATTATTATTGACTTTAAGTCCCAGACACAACAGAGCTCTACATTTTGTTTCCAAAATTAAGACATCTTTAGCTAAGGTGTATGTGCAGTGGATGGTTTTATAAAATAGAATTACATATCAAACTATAAGTGAGGCAAAATGACATATAATCCTGAAAATAATAATGTGCTTTTTACCCCTACAGAGAGGGCAAAAAACGGGGGTTTCTCATGTATATTTTGATATATAAAAGGTAAGTTAAAATTATATGTTAGTTATTTTGTCTCACATAAGGGTTCTTTGGAATCTTAAACCTGCAAGTATGTCCTTTAGGCAACAGATTTTCTCCCTGAAATAGAGAAGGGAAATTCACCAGATGTGAATAAATGGATGGAAATTTGCCTTAAGATACAACACATTTATTTTTTCTTCTCTATGTATACTAAAAACTCTTCTTCCTTATTCTATTATTTGGAATTATAAATTTACCATCTCTATTCTAGTATCAGATATTTGTAACATGATATAAGTGGACAAATTGCCACTCTGACATCAGCCAGTCTCAAATTCATTTCACTGGTATATTTCCTCTTTTATAGATATTGATAATTCTGAATCAACAGATAATACGGAGTTTCTGAAATTTTAAAGTCAATGACTAGCTCTTAAGACACTATGGGAGAACAAGATGCTGGAGGAGTCAGCTGACGTGGAGTACATCTCTCTCCACGGATACATCGGGAATACACCTTCAGACACAGAAGTGCATGCAGAACACCAACTGTTAGAAGAGAGGAGTACCTGACCACCAGAAAATAATATACATAGAAAAGAATACACACAATCCTACTGATAAAACTCAGTAGAATGAAGGAATTAGGGGGTAAAACAAGAATGTGAGTAGGACTGGACTTGCCCTCAGTGGGTGGGGGAACTGAAGCAGGGGTCCGATCCCCACAAATGGGCAACTGTTTGAGTCAGAGGAGACACATTTCAGGCTGAGAGTGAAACAGCTGATCTGTGGCAGCCTAAATGGAATGAGAATCAGACAGTCCTTGTCACAGCCATACACACCTTGGAGAGGGACACGGGTCCCCTGGAAGGCGCAGCAGCTGGGAGCTGGAGTGTAGGGATTGCAGCGCAATCTCAGGGCAAGGACTGCTGATGACTGCAGAGAGACAGACCGAGGGGATGCGAAGAAGATTGTGGTGGGAAATACCTGTGAAGGAAAGCTGAGCAGCCGTGGAAGCAAGGTGACACTGCTGAGTCATGTGTAGGGAGTGGAGCCATCACCATTTCCTCTCTCCCCAACACCAGCATCCGCAGCTGAACAATAGAGAGGCCGGCTCATCAAACACTTGATGCACTGAACTACAGAGTAGAACCCTAGCCAGGGTTCCCCTCTATGTGCCTGATACACCAAACAACAGAGAAGGACTCCAGGAGAGGGAGTCCTCTAAGTGGCTGAACAGAAGGAGCTATTGAGAAAGACTGTCCAAAGAGGCCTTCTGGTCGCCAGCTACAAGAGGCTCGAAAAAAGACTCTGATAAGACCATAACTCCTGGGGTGTAGGCAGTCCGTGTCCCTGCACACCTTGCACCACCAGGGTCCCCACAAGCCAAGCAGCTGTGCCACCTTCATGCTCCTCTCATGGGGCAGCGCCACCACAGGCAAAAAAAATTAAAAATCTTGCATCTGTGTGGGCAGGGTTGCCTTAGTCATGTCCAACTCTTTGCAGCACTGTAGACTGTGACCAGCCAGGCTTCTCCGTCAGGGGGTTTCTACAGGCAGGAATACTGGAGCATATTGGTCAATACTGGTTGCCATACCCTTCTAGAGCACTATATTTACTGCTGCCCTAGCTGCCAACTCCACTGAGTACCTGGTGGAATGGAATATAGTTCCATTATTTTACTTATTATTTGCCTGATTTTGTAACTGCCATTTGTCTGAGGTTCATCTTTGATTACTCATTTGTGGGTGTTTCTTTTAATCTGACTTAATGCCATATCAAACCACGTGTGGAATCTTCATCCCTGACCAGAGATCAAGCCCTGAGCCTTTGGAGCGGGAGCACTGCTTCCAAATTCCTAGACTGCCAGAGAAATAACCTAGGGGGCATAAAAGAGTGAGAACACACATTAAGGAAATCACTTGAATACAAGACCCAGAATCACCCAACCACTAGTAGCACCCCATGCACGACGCCTCATCTAAACAACAAACAAAAGAAGAATACAAGCCCAATCATCAGCAGACAGGATTACCACCTCACTCAGCCTTCCATTGCAGGAAAAACAAGCAAACAAACCAAAAAACCCAGCACAAATTTCACCCTATATGAAGCTTACACAAACCACTGACCAACACTCAGTTCAGTTCAGTTCAGTTCAGTCACTCAGTCGTGTCCAACTCTTTGTGACCCCATGAACCACTTCATGCCAGGCCTCCGTGTCCATCACCAACTCCCAGAGCTTACCCAAACTCATGTCCATCGAGTCAGTGATGCCATCCAACCATCAAATCCTCTGTCGTCCCCTTTTCCTCCTGCCTTCAATGTTTCCCAACATCTGGGTCTTTTTCAAATGAGTCAGCTCTTAGCATCAGGTGGCCAAAATATTGGAGCTTCAGCTTCAACATCACTCCTTCCAATGAACACCCAGGACTGACCTCCTCCACGTTGGACTGGCTGGATCTCTTTGCAGTCCAAGGGACTCTCAAGAGTCTTCCCCAACACCACAGTTCAAAAACATCAATTCTTCTGCATTCAGCTTTCTTTATAGTCCAACTCTCACATCCATACATGACTACTGGAAAAACCATAGCCTTGACTAGATGGACCTTTTTTGACAAAGTAATGTCTCTGCTTTTTAATAGGCTGTCTAGGTTGGTCATAACTTTCCTTTCAAGGAATAAAGGTATTTTAATTTCATAGCTGCAATCACCATCTGCAGTGATTTTGGAGCCCCCCTAAAATAAAGTCAGCCACTGTTTCCACTGTTTCCCCATCTATTTGCCATGAGGTGATGGGACCTGATGCCATGATCTTAGTTTTCTGAATGTTGAGCTTTAAGCCAACTTTTTCACTCTCCTCTTTCACTTTCATCAAGAGGCTCTTTAGTTCTTCACTTCCGTCATAAGGTGATATCATCTGCATATCTGAGGTTATTGATATTCCTCCTGGCAATCTTGGTTCCAGCTTGTGCTTCATCCAGCCCAGTGTTTCTCATGATGTACTCTGTATATAAGTTAAATAAGACCAACCTTAGGAGGGCAGAAACAAAAAGGAAAAAATAATTCAATCTTGAAGCCTGGGAAAAGGAGACTTCAAACACGATAAGTTAATACATATATATGTGTGTATAATGAAAAGGCAGAAAAAATACTACACAAATGAAGGAACAAATTATAAACAAAGAAGCTCAAATAAATGAAGAGAAAATAGGCAAACTACATGGAAAAGAATTCAGAATAAAGATAATAAAGGTGATCAAAAACCTTGAAAACAAAATGGAGAAAATGCAAGAATCAATTAACAAAGACCTGGAAGAATTAATGAATCAACATACAGAGACAAACAACACAATTACTGAAATAAAAAATACTCTGGAAGGAATTAATAGCAGAATATCTGAAGCAGAATAATGAATCAGTCAGCTGGAAGATAATGTGGTGGAAATAACTTCTGAAGAGCAGAATAAAGTAAAAAGAGTGAAAAGAACAAAGGATAGTCTCAGAGACTTCTAGGACAATATCAACATATCAACATTTGAATTATAGTGGTCCATGAAAAAGAAGAGAAAAATAAAGGGTATGAGAAAATTTTTGAAGAAATTATAGTTGAAAATTTCCCCAACATGGAAAAGGAAACAGTCAATCAAGTCCAAGAGGTGCAAAGAGTCCCACGTAGGATAACCCAAGGAAAAACATGCCAAAACATACTTATCACACTAACAAAGGCTAAACACAAAGAAAGAATATTAAAAGCAGCAAGGTGAAAGCAGCAAGTAACATACAAGGGAAACCCCATATGTTTAGCGCCTGATCTTTCAGCAGCAACTCTGCAGGCCAGAAACAAATGGCAGAATATATTTAAAGTACTGAAAGGGAAAAATCTACAACCAAGATTACTGTACTCAGCAAGGATCTCATTCAAAATGATGGAGAAATAAAAAGCTTTTCTGACAAGCAAAAAATTCAGTACCACAAAACTAGCTTTATGACAAATGTCATAAGGACTTATATAGTCAAGAAATACAAGAGAAGGAAAAAGATCTGCAAAATCAACCCCAAACAATTAAGAAAATGGCAATAGGAACGTATTATCAATGATTACTTTAAATGTAATTGGATTAAATGCTACAACCAAAAGATACAGACTGACTGAATGGATACAAAAACAAGACCCATATATATGCTATCTACAAGAAACCCACATCAGACCTCAAGACAGATATAGGCTGAAAGTGAGAGGATGGAAAAATTTATTCCAATCAAATGGGAAGCAAAAGAAAGCTGGAGTAGCAATCCTCATATCAGACAAAATAGACCTTAAAATAAATAGGATTACAAGAGAGAAGGAAGGGCATTAATAATGATTAAGGGATCATTCCAAGAGGAAGACATAACACTTGTAAATATCTATGTACCCAACATAAAAGCACGTCAATACATAAGACAAACACTAACAGACATAAAAGGAGAAATTGACAGTAGCACAATATTAGGAGACTTTAACACCCCACTTTCACCAATGGACATATCATCAAAACAGAAATTTAATAAGGAAACACAAGTCTTAAATGATTCATTAGATGAGATGGATCTCATTGATATCTTCAGGACATTCCATGCAAATGAGAAAATACACCTTCTTCTCAAGTGCACCTGGAGCATTCTCCAGTATAGACCACATCTTGGGTCACAAATCAAACGTCAGTAAATTTAAGAAAATTGAAATCATATCAAGCATATTCTCTGACCACATTATGAGAATAGATATCAATTACAAGAATAAAACTGTAAAAAACACAAACACATGGAGATTAAACAATATGTTTCTAAATAACAAGTAGGTTACTGAAGAAATCAAAAGGGAAATCAAAAAATTCTAGAAACAGATGACAATGCAAACACAACTCAAAACCTATGGGATGCAACAAAAGCAGTTCTGTGAGGGAAGTTTATATCAACACAATCTTAACTCAAGAAACAAGGAAAATATGGAATAGACAACCTAACTTTATACCTAAAACAACTGGAAAAAAAAGAAGAAGAAAACTCCCAAATTAGTAGAAGGATAGAAAGCATAAAGTTCTGAGCAGAAATAAATGAAAAAGAAATGAAAGAAGCAATAGTAAATATTAATAAAACTAAAAGCTGGTTTTTTGAGAAGGTAAACACAATTGAAAAACATTTAGCCTTACTCATCAAGAAAAAAAGAGAGAAGAATCAAATGAACAAAATTAGTAACGAAAAAGAAGAGTCTATAACAGACAATGCAGAAATAGAAAGGATTATAAAAGACTATTATGAACAACTATATGTCAATAAAATGGATGACCTGTAAGAAATGGAAAGATTCTTATAAAAGTTCAAGTTTCCAATACTGAACCAGGAAGAAATAGAAATTATGAGCAACCCAATTGCAAGCACTGAAATTAAAGCTGTGATCAAAAATCTCTCCTAAAACAAAAGCCCAGAACCAGATGGGCTTCACAGGAGAACTCTATCAAACATTTAGAGAAGAGCCAATGCCTATCTTTCTAATACTCTTACAAAAAATTGAAGAGGAAGGAACACTTCCAAACTCATTCTATGAGGCCACCTTCACCCTGATTCCAAAACCAGACAAAGACAACACACACACACACACACACACACACACACACACAAACACACAAAACTACAGGCTAATATCACTGATGAACATAGATGCAAAAATCCTCAACAAATTTTAGCAAACAGAATTCAGCAGCACATCAAAAAGCTCATACACCATGATCAAGTTGGGTTTATTCCATAGATGCAAAGATTCTCCAAAATATACAAATCAATCAATGTAATACACCATATTAGCAAATTGAAAGATATAAACCATATGATAGTCTCAATAGATGCAGAAAAAGACTTTGACAACATTCAGCACCCATTTATGATTAAAACTCTTCAACAAATGGGCTTAGAAGGAACCTACCTCAACATTGTAAGGGTCATATATGATAAGCCTACAACAAGCATTATTCTCTATGGTAAAAAACTGAAAGCATTTCCCCTAAGATCAGGAACAAGACAAGGGTGCTCACTTTCTTCACTATTATTTAAGATAGCTTTGGAGTCCTAGCTACAACAATCAGAGAAGAAAAAGAAATAAAAGGAATGCAGATCATAAAAGAAGAAGTAAAGCTCTCTGTGTTTGCAGATAACATAATACTGTACATATAAAACCATAAAGACAGTATCAGAAAATTACTAGAGCTGATCAGTGAATTTAGAAAGTTTAAGGACACAAAATCAGTACACAGAATTGCTTGAGTTTCTCTATACTAACAATGAAAGATAAGAATGAGAAATTAAGGAATCAATCTTATTCACCATCACAGCAAAAATAATTAAATATCTAGGAATAAACTTACCTAAGGTGACAACAGAACTGTACAGAGAAAATTATAGGATGCTAGTGAAAGAAATCAAAGATGACATAAACAGATGGAGAGATATTTCATGTTATTGGGTAGGAAGAATCAATATTGTGAAAATGACTATACTACCATATATAATCTACAGATTCAATGCAATCCTTATCAAATTACCAAAAACATTTTTCACAGAACTAAAACAAAAAAAATATTCACAATTCATATGGAAACACAAAAGACCCCAAATAGCCATAGTAGTCTTGAGAAAGAAGAATGGAGCTAGGGAAATCAATCTTCCTGACTTCAGATTATACTACAAAGCTACAGTCATCAAGAAAGTATGGTGCTGGCACAAAAACAGAAACATAGACCAATAGAACAAGATAGAAAGCAAAGAAATAAACCCATGCACCTATGGGTACCTTATATTTGACAAAGGATGCAGGAATATACAATGGGGCAAAGACAGCCTCTTCAATAAATGGTGCCAGGAAAGCTGGACAGCTGCATGTAAAAAGAATAAAATTAGAAGACTTCCTACCACCATACAAAAAGATAAACTCAAAATGGATTAAAGACCTAAATGTAAACCAGAAACTATAACACTCTTAGTGGAAAATGTAGGCAGAACACTCGATGACAAAAATCAAAGCAAGATCCTCTATGGTCCACCTCCTAGAATAATAGAAATAAAAACAAAAGTAAACAAGTGAGACCAGATTAAACTTAAAAGTTTTTGCACAGCAACGGAAACTATAGACAAGGTGAAAAGACAACTTTCAATGGGAGAAAATAATAGCAAATGAAACAACTGACAAAGGATTAATTTCCAAAATATACAAGCAGCTTATACAACTCAATACCAGAAAAACAAACAACCCAGTCAAAAAGTGGGGAAAAGACCTAAACAGACATTTCTCCAAAGAAGACCTACAGATGCCTAACAAACACATGAAAAGATACTCAGCATTACTCATTATTAGAGAAATGAAAATCAAAACTACAATGAGATATCACCTCAAACCAGTCAGAATGGCCATCATCAAAAAGTATACAAATAATAAATGCTGGAGAGAATATGGAGAAAAGTGAACACCTTTGCACTATTTGTGGAAATGTAAATTGATACAGCCACTATGGAAAATGGTATGGAGATTTCTTAAAAAGCTAGGAATAAAACCACCATATGACTCAGCAATCTGACTCCAAAGCATAAACCCTGAGGAAACCAAAATTGAAAAAGACATATGTATCCCACTGTTCATTGCAACCTTATTTACAATAGCTAGAACATGGAATCAACCTAGAGGTCCATCAACAAATGAATGGATAAAGAAGTTGTGGTACATAGACACAATGAAATATTACTCAGCCATATAAAGAATGCCTTTGAGTCAGTTCTAATGAGATGGATGAACCTACAACCTATTATACAGAATCAAATAAGTCAAAAAGAGAAAGATAAATATCATATTCTAACACATGTATATGGAATCAAGAAAAATGGTACTGAAGAATTTACTTACAGGGCAGCAATGGAGAAATAGACATTGAGAGTAGACTTGTGGACATGAGGAGAGGGTGAGATGTATGAAAAGAGTAATATGGAAACTTACATTGCCATATGTAAAATAGGTAACCAATAGGAATTTGCTGTATGTCTAAGAAACTCAAATAGGAGCTCTGTATCAACCTAGAGGGGTGAAATGGGAGGGGAGATGGGAGAGAAGTTCAAAAGGGAGGGGATATATGTATCCCTATGGCTGATTTGATTCAGGTTGAGGTTTGACAGAATGTCTGTAAAGCAATTATCCTTTAATAAAATAATAAGTTAAAGAAAAAAGGAAAAAGAGACACTTACATAAATATAATACAATAAAAATTACAGTTACATCATATCAATAAACATAATAACAAACATTAATGAAATATAATAGCAATTAGTTTAATATTTATAAAAAGTAAAAGCATTCAAAAGAGTTTTATATATATACATATATCTTATAAATGAGATGTTAGGTAAAGAAACATAAAACTTTAAGAAGAAAGTTATTTTGTAAGATATATGTCATCCTAAATATATGTTACCATAAAATATTTATTTACCTTTTTTAGAGTCCTTGAGAAAAATTTATATTTTAAAAAATCTAATACACTGAAATGCACTGTAAAATGTAGTGCTATTGTAAATATCAATTACTGCAGATAACAGTATTTTAATTAAATTTTATTGGTATATATAAAGGAGATATTTAAAATGTCATAATCAGTGTTTAAAAGATCATAAAAATAAAACTATGTTTATGCTTTTTAAAAGTGTTCATTTCACTCCCTTAATTCAAAGTGGATTATAAATAATTATTTATGGGTGTATGTATAGAGGAAAATCCTTACCATTCATTTCTTGGCTTGCTATTCTTATAAAGTTCCCAGAATTTAATAGTCCTTCATAACTTATAATACTAGTATCTAAACAATACATTGATGTCTCAAATCCTTTTTGGAAAGAGGCAGGTATAATAAACAAGGGAAAAATAAATGAGAACAATTTAAAGTTTCTGCCATGTAGATTTTGAATTATCAACATGACCTACATAAGCAATTCCTGGGTACCTTAAATACTTCAGAGGGTTAGTGTTGAAATAAGTACTGTTTGAATTTGTACTCATGTCTCTGATTTTATCAGCAAACTGGTACATAGAGAACTCGCCCAAGAATAGCTTGTCTATTTAAATTTTCATTTCTGTAAGTAAAGGATATTCACTCCTCCTGAATTGTTTAAGTTTCCAGCTGTGGTGTGTGAAACATAAGAGAATCTGAATTAACTCTAAAGATGAGTCTTGTTGTTGTTTAGTCACATGAGTTGTGTAGGACTCTGAGAGCCCATGGACTGTAGCCTGCCAGGTTCCTCTGTCCATGGGATTTCCCAAGCAAGAATACTGGAGTGGGTGGCCATTTTCCTCTTCAGGTGATCTTCCTGACCCAGAGATCGAACCTGCATCTCCTGCATTGGAAGGCTAGTTTTTTAACACTCAGTTAATCTGGATACCTATGCAAGTCAAGGTTAAATATCAGCATTGATCAAAATCTGTGTAATTATTATTTTACTTAAGATTCAGTAGTGAGACTTCCTAAGAACCATGGCTGCTTGGAGCTGGCCTCCACCAATGTAGGGTTACACTGCCCCTTTGCTGACAAAAATGAAGACCTTCACCTTTTTAGTCCACTGAATATGAGGGTTACCTTTGTCAATGTAGTTTCCCAGAAAAATAAAGAGGACTCAGGGAGGCAAGTTATTGAGGACTAAGAAAGATAATCCATTTCCTCTCAGGTATATCCTCCCATTTGACCGAATCCATGAAATCCTGACCATCTCTTTGCATCTTTGATATCTTCTGTCTAAAAGAAAATTTCTTGTTTATTTCCCTTTTTTAAAGAAAGAATATTTCATACATATTTTAAAATCATTTTTAACTTCAGATTTTATCTAACATTATTAGGAAGAAAAGTAACATCCATCGCACTCTGTGACTTTTCCATAAGGGACCCTATTCAAAAATGGCATTTTCAGTCTGAGTTGATTTTAAGTTCTATTTTCTTTAATATACAGTGAATTTATCAAATTATTTCTACTTTGTTTAATATCTGTATAGATAATATAAATTGGAAATATCAAGGGAACATGTCACCCGAAGATGGGCACAATAAAGGACAGAAATGGTAGAGATCTAGTAAACACTGAAGAGATAAAAAAGTGATGGAAAGAATGTACAAATAACTGTACAAAAAACAAAAGATCTTAATGAACCATATAACTATGATGATGTGGTCAGTCACCCAGAGCTAGACATTTTGGAGTGTGAAGTCAAGTGGGCCTTAGGAAGCATTGCTGTTAATAAAGCTAGTGGATGCGATGGAATTCCAGTACAGCTATTCAAAACACTAAAGGGTGATGCTATCAAAGTGTTGCACTCAATATGTCAGCAAATCTGGAAAACCCAGCAGTGGCCACAGGACTGGAAAAGGTTGATCCTCATCCCAATTCCCAAGAAGGGTAGTACTAAAGAATGTGCTAAGCATCAGACAATTGCACTCATCTCTCAAACTAGTAAGATCATGCTTAAAATATTCATGCTAGACTTCAGCATTATGTGAATCAAGAACTTCCAGACATCCAAGCTGGGTTGAGAAAAGGCAGTGGAACCAGAATTCAAATTGCCAGTGTTCGCTGGATCCTAGGCTGAAGTGAAGTGAAAGTCACTCAGTTGTGTTCGGCTTTTTGTGACTCCATGGACTATGCAGTCCATGGAATTTTCTAGGCCAGAATACTGGAGTGGGTAGCCTTTCCCTTCTCCAGGGGATCTTCCTAACCCAGGGACCGAACCCAGGTCTCCCTGGGTTCTTTGCCGGCGGTTTCTTTATCAGCTGAGCCACCAGAGAAGCCTGGGTCATAGAGAAAGCAAGGGGATTCCAGGAAAACAAAAACCTTTGACTGTGTGGATCATAACAAACTGTGGAAAGCTCTTAAAGAGATGGGAATATCAGACCATCTACCTGTCTCCTGAGAAACCTGTATGTGGGTCAAGAAGCAACATCTAGAACCCTCTATGGAACAACTGCTTGGTTCAGAATTCAGAAAGGAGCATGACAGGGCTGTCTGCTGTCATGTTTAGCCCAAATGCTGAGCACTTAGGAGAAATGCCAGTTTGGATGGTAGGCCTTCATAGATGGGAGGGAAATATACATGCACTCAGCACCCTCCCACTGTGGAGAATGGAGAAACATGGAGAGGAGCACAATTGTACGATGTCAAAACCTGAATGTTTCTCTTTCATCTATATAGGTAACTTGGGATAAAAAACACAAAAGCATAGCCAACTCCAAATATAGCTTCTTGCTTTGAAATTAAAATAAGTTAACTGTACAAATAATTTCCAAATACAGAATCTTACAAATATATAATTAAATCAATTATAATTCCTTCCAAGTCACACATTATACATTCTGATTATACCTGATACATTAAAAATTGTAATCCTTATGTATAATTTTAAGACTGTATGATATTTCCAAATTTTAAAAAGTTTTGATTTTAACTTTATGTTTAACTATTCAATGAGCATTTTGTTAAAGTTGGGCTCTTCTTTTTAATCTGTTCAGAATACCTAAGTAGCAAAAGAAACTTTTTGGGAATTCTATAAGTTCCAAATGATTTACTTCCAAGGATTTGAACCTATATTCAAATATGGTTATATGGTTACTGTATCATGGCTTATTTTTAATGCTATAAGTAAAAGTTGGATATATTGCTCAATTTTGTGTTTCTCAGTCAGGTTTAATGTATACTTATAAATAAGCTAATCTAGTAAATCAAATAGACATCAAAGGGAAAACAAGGTATATTTATTTCCTTTTGCCTATACATTGTCACTTTATAGCATATTTAGAAAAACTATCAACACATACCTATCTGAGTTTAAATATATACCCCTATTCTCAATACTTAATTTTAAGGTCAGAAGTTTTTGTACATTTAAAAACATTAATAAGCAGTAAATGAAAAAGTAAATATTTTAGATGACAAATTATAAATTGCCTTAGGATTCATTTAAGTGGTGGTATCTTTTCCTGAATTTAATTTGTTTCATCACCTGTTTTAAAATTAATAAGAAGAAACAAAATGTTATAAGAATTATAATTGGTATTATGTTTGACTAAATCAATTTCAAATTATACAAAACTTTTGCTGGAAGGAATCTTCAGAATAAAATTGCAGTTACCTTGTAGAGGAAAATTTCCCATTATAGGAGCACTTGTCCAAAAACTATGAAAACTTAACTGTGTTGCCTTATTACAACTAGCCTTAACCTGCTAAAATATGAAAGTAACTGTCAACTTTGAGTGCCCTGGGGTGTCAGGACTTTACTAGAACTAATTTAACTAATTTTGTTGACCAATGGACAATGGGGCTTAGTTTCTATAAATTGCCTACAGACCTGAAAGCTTTTTTCCCTTTTCTTAGATAAATATCTATAAATATTTGCTGGGTCACAAAATATGTATATGTTTGATTCACGAGAAACTACCATATTGTTTTCCAAAGTGTGTATGCTATTTTTATTTCCAGGAACTCTTTACTAGTATTTTGCCAACATTTGGTATTGTCACTCTTTTTAAATTTTAGTCATTCTAGTGAAAGTGTAGCAATAACTCCTTGCAATTTTAAAATGCACTTTTGAATGACTACTTTAAGTATCTCTTTTCTATAACTACTGGCTTTCTATTTTTTTTTTTCTTTTGGAAATTATTTATTGAATTGTTTTGCTTCTTTAAATTTAATTAGGCTGTCTTCTCACTATAGAGTTGCAACCTTCTTTATATATTTTTTGAGACAGAGTTGTTATAAAATAAATGTATTTCTATTATTTTCTCACAGTACTCAGTTGCCTTTTACTTTGGTGGTTAAAAATGATGGTGGTTTTTAAGGAGCAGGATATTTTGCTAACTACATTAAAGTCAACTTAATATTTTTTTTTAATTGTTTGCCTAAAAGAGAAAATCTTCAAGTTTTGAGAAAATACTATTTGCCCTTCTTAAGTATCTTTACCTCAATATCCCTCCTAGATAAGCCATTAGGCACAAACTCCTTCAGTTCAGTTTACAAAAGTTTAATCATTTGTTCTTTAAAAAGTAGATAGTTTTATATTTTTGGTAGGTCACCAGTTAGGTGTTGACCTTAGGAAAAGAAAGAAAGCATTCAGAAATATCTTTGCAATTTTCATGCAATACATTTTAGGCAGTGCTCAGAAAAAGCATTTTTGAGTTAGAAAAAGTTGAGCCAGTTCAAAAGCTGCCATTTATTAAAAAGTTATGGTCAAATCACTGGACTAACCATTTTTCTCTTAAGATAAAAATAATATAGGGCCTCATTCAATTCTTACTGTAAGTATTAAAATACTTTTAACTTGTGCACACACACAGGTATATGTGTGTACTTCTTACCATCATATCTAGTACATATGCTATTAATACATATCATAATAATTTATGCTATAGTTACTATCATTAGTGTTGTCATTAATACACTCTTCATATTTCATATTTATCCTAAAGGATAACATGCAATAAACAATAAAATGGAGTATAGATCCATTAATTTAAAATCTCTTTTATAAGGTAGTTTATTTCAGTCAGAGCTTGTTTTTTCTGGTTATGAGTCATTTCCCATCAGGAAGGTTAAAGGTTTAAGAGGTAGCTTATTTCTCTCAGTCACAGAGATAACATTGCTGCACTTATGTAATTATTTTTAATGATGCCCTGTTAACTCAAATATTGGAAAACAACTTGTAAATATATTTATATGTTTTCAAGGAATACTTATTCTACTGGAAGGATGTGAGTAATACTTCTCTCACTCAATATTAGTATTTTTGGAAGCCAAAACAGAATCAATTAAGTTATGATTACAAAGGAGAGCACTACTTAGAGATTTCTAAAGTACTGAAGCAAAATGAGGAAATTTGGTGATGGTGGAGAAATTCCCTCATTTATCAATTTACTCCAGAAGCCATTCTAATCATTTGGATGTACTCATTTAAAGTATAATGAAAATAACTTATAATATCAAATCTAGTGGCAATGTGATTTCACTCTCTACCAAGTAGTCTGTCATAATAAATCTGCTCTTCATAGAATGCAGTATTTCAAACTGTTCACAATTCGGTATCACAACTATTATTTTGAGTTATTAACCTACAAAATATATACATAGAAGCTTTATTAAAAACATCAATGTGGATGTTTAATAAATGTCTCAGTATACCTTATTGTAATTAAACATAATTGGTCCAAAGCTCAGTATACTTATATTTTAAAACTGTGGATTATAGAAAGTAAACAATCAAATATTTATAAACTGCAAGTGTGATAATATGAAGCAATATAGTATTATCCATCACATACAAGTGTGTTACTATGAAACCCACATCATTTATCTTATTCTAAGCCAATAGTTTAAAGGTCTCCCTGCTCCCATTCTCACTATCCCCACACCTCTCTCTCAGCACCTACTTATCCTTTAAACATACAAGAGAAATCATTTCATTCCATTCTCAGAACTGTCCAGTGGCTTTTGGTCATATTCCAAAATCAAATGCAATTATTTTAATAAATTTCCAGCCCCAATATGAGTAAGATCTCTTCCTTCTACCTCACTCACCCCATTTCCTGTCACTGTTCTTGAACATTCCCTTCAGTCCCACTGATATCCTGACCATTCCTGACCCCAGATATACAAAGGCTCAATCTCTCCCTTCTGTGAGGTACCTGATCACAAGTCACTGATTTGAGAGGTCATCTCTGGTTATTTTCTATATAGTAACAAACCCAAACTGCACAGCTTATGTCTCCTGTATTTTTTTGGTTTTAACTGCAACACAATATCCAATGTTTATCACAGCATTTACATTGTCCATTTCATCTGTCTCAACCCACGGATAGGGGTGTGCCGGGTTGTCTACGAACACAGTTTTATAAGCCATCAATGGCTATTTGACAAATAGAAGAATACATCTTAGGTTTTATCTTTCAATGTAATTTTAAAGGATAAGTTGTAGTACTGTAATTTTCTACTCTCTCTCTCACACACACATATTTTAATGTTATACAAATTAACTATCGAAGACTTTCAATTTCTTGCTTAAAAATATTTAAGGTGCAATACATAATGCAGACAGCAGTATTAAAAAGTCAATAATGCTAAAGTCAGTGTGGATATTGAAACATCTTGTAAAATCAAAGACAAATTTAAATTAATCTATCATGGTTTGGTTTCTCTTAAAAATCAACTAATGTATCTTAATATATTTTTTTTAACCAAAGCATGTATGAGTCAGAGGTTATCGTGATTATATTTTAGACTTAAAAGACATAAGGTGAGCAACTCTATAAGTAAAGTGTCAGAAAAAAAAATATATATATATAAGAGCATCAGATAGTGATTAACATGAAGTAATGAAAAATATGTAACAGAATATTGTTCAGATCTATTTGATTTGGGAAGGATCAGAGTGGCAGCAGTCAGTCAGAGGTCTAGTTTTAACTGAAATGGGACATTCTTAGAGGTTCTTAATCCAAAATATAAAAATCAAAGGAAAAAAATCACACTAGCTGCTGACTATAGTAGAATCTGTGGGAGCTTGTAGACCATTTCAAAGGCACAGAAATAATTCAAGAGAGTAATTATGATGTGCTGAACTAGAGAGGTATTGATGGAAATGCTGAGAAGTTGAACATTTCTCAATATGTTTTGCATGTGCTAATGACAGATGTGGGATGAGAGAGAAAGGCAAGTGTCCAGCATGATACACCATTTTTAGAGACAGAAAAACAGAGTTCTAAAACTTGAGATTGAGTAGATTTAAAAACAAACTGAAGGGTGATACAATGTTGTTGTTGTTTTTTTTTTTTTAAATGAATGGATTGAACTAAAGGCTCTAGTCATTCAATTAAACTGGAATCTGGGTGTTGTTGTGAGGGTAGTTTGAAGATGTGATTAAAGACCATAATCAGTTGACTTTAAAGAAGTGACAATAACCCGGATAATCTGTGTGAGCCTGATTCAATTAGTTGAAAGCCCTTAAAAGCAGAGCTAAGTCTTCCCTGATGGAGAAATTCTACCTCTGGACAGCAGCTTCAGCTTGAGCTCTAGAATTTTGGCCTGCCCCTACAGTTTGTCCTACAATTTATATGACCTGAAGAGAAACCAGAGTAGTGGCGTACAATTTGGAAATTGTCTTAGCTAGCTTGTATAAACCAATTCCTTGCAGTATGTCTTAATATATCTTCTGATTTGCTTCTCTGGTTGATTTTGGATTGATAAAGCTATATAGTAGGTTTCCGTTTGCTTGTTTGCTTGTTTTTCACTTGAGATACCTGTGAATCTCACAAATGAAAATATCAGCCAAATATCTGAAAACTAATTCTAAATGTCATGGAAGATGTATTGGCTGGAGATTTATATGTTGGAGTTATTAGTCTACAAATCATTGAAATAGGCCAAAATATGAAGCTACAAAATATATCCATTGGAATTATGAATAATAATGTATTTGGGGAGGAAAGAGTCTTTACAGATGGATTTAAGTTAACAATCTTAAAGAGATTATCCTGGATTATCCAAATGGATCAAAATGGTGAATTAGTGCCCTTATAAGAGACACACAGAGAATAGACTTGCAAAGAAAGAGATCAAACGACTCCAGAGGCAGGCATGGAGTCATGTCGCCATATGTTACAGAAAGGTGACCACTGCCTGAAGCTAGAAGAGATGAATGCACCCATGCCAACATCCTGATATCAGATCTCTGGCCTTCAGAACTGTTTCTGTCATAATTTGTTGTAAAGTATTACAACCATATTTAAAACCATAAGACTGAAGAAGACACGCTAAGAGATGAATATATAAAGAAAAGAGAATTTTAAGAACTGATTCCTGGAATACTCCCAAATCAAGAAGTTGGGAAAAGAAGAGAGATTAACAGAGGTATTCAAGAGGAAACACCTAAAAGGTATTAGGAGAACCAAAAGAATGTGTTATTTCAGATCCAGGAAAATAAGAATGGTAAAAAAGATTGGACAACTTAATCCAACTCAGGTCAGAAGAGTTGAATATTGAGAACTGACTAATATTTCACAAGATGAAGCCATTGATCAATTGATCAATGATTAAATTTTTTGTAATAAAGGTTCAGTCTATGTGTGGCAGTTAAGTGCTAATTCTGTGTTCAACAGAGAATGGAAGTAAGTAAACTGAGTAGTGAAATCACTTGTGGCATTTTGACTTAAAGGAAATTAGAAGAAGGAAGTGATGAATAGCCAAAATAGTGAGGTCAAGGATGTGTGCATGTCTGTATGCCTGTGTTTCATGGGAAATAACACATTATATTGACTCACTGGTGTACTGCCACACTTTCTGAGAAAGTTATCAAATAATAAGATGTAACAAAAGCAAAAGCAATGGAAACCTGCTCTATATGTGTTATTAGAACTGATTTCTTGAGATCCTGGGCAAAGAAGACCCTATTTAAGAGATAAGTGAAAAAGGAAAGTGAAGCTGCTCAGTCGTGTCCAGCTCTTTGCAACCCCATGGATTGTAGCCTACCAGACTCCTCCGTCCATGGGATTTTCCAGGCAAGATACTGTAGAGGGTTGCCATTTTCTTCTCCAGGAGATCTTCCTGACCCATGGGTTGAACCTGGGTCTCCTGCATAGTAGGCAGACGCTTTACCGTCTGAGCCACCATTTAAGAGATAACTGGCAAGTAAACACTAAAAACATAGGTTTCTGGAACTTCTCTGGCTCACTACATTATGAAACAGCTCTTCTTTCTGAGAAGAGTAAATGAATTTGCTACTTTAATTGTGTAATCAGGCAAACTAAGAGTTATTTGCCTCTGTTTTCTACTTCAAATGCCCAATTTGTCCAGTTCCAAAAAAGGTATGGTGTTTGCAGATTAGCTTGTGAGTTACTAACAAATAAAGTTGTGTCAATACTAGCAGACTTGTACTGCCTGCATTGTTTCTATAATTGACATTTTTCCAAGTCAACGTCTATTTGTTTTGTTTTTTTGTTTTGTCACTGAACTGTCTGGGCATGTATTTCTCTATCTCATACTATTTACTATTGATTTCAGCGTGTTTCATAAAGGGAGTTGACTCTGTTCTTTGGATAGGTTTAATGTTTACTACAAAAAAGGGCATTGTGGTACATTTTAGGACAGCAAAAAGAGAGATTGGTAGCAAACCATTTCTAGTATCCCTTTAATATTCATCTAAAATAATCTTTCATGTTTTAAACTTGTTTCTGTGTTCTGCTAATGTGAGTTTTACATTTTTTTCATCCTATTTGTCTTCCTTCCTTCTTTCATCTCTTTAGCCCTCCTCCCTCTTCTCGCTTCTGCCTTTCTTCATTTATTCCCTTATATCAGCAGTTGTGAGGCAGGTAGAGAATATGAAAAATTATTTTTCCTTACAGCCACATTCTTTTGGAAAATAGGAAGAATTTTTCAAGGAGGAAAATAGGTTGACCTCATTTTATATCTTTTTCCAAAAGTGACAATGAACAATAAAGCCAATATCCAATTACACATTTTCTTATCCTATTTAACACTGAGAGGAAGACTTTTGTTTTGCTGTCAAAATATTGAAAGGTAAAAACCGTATCTATTTCAGAGAAAGAAAAGTATCATAAGGAACCATTAAAATCACATGCACCACTTTTCTTTCCTTGTCCTCACATCTCTCTGTTCTCCCTGGAGAAGGTGTGGTCACCCTCAGTTCTAAACCTCAGAACTACTAGTGACAGTATTCAACATTGTCTCCCTGTAGACAAAGAAAGCATTGACATATGGCCAATATGAGAGAGAGAGCTCTTTGGCCTGAAATCTAGATCATTCAAGTATTTCCTGGAATTGATTTAATATATTGTAATGGTCCTACAGGGCCAAAAGCTAAATAACAATCTGTTGGCAGCAATCACTTTTTAACTGACAGGTGATTCAGCTCTATTCCTTGTGAGAAGAGGTAAGGTTCTGAGGTAAGTTATGAGAACACTGACCATGAAAATATGGGGTTAAAGGCAAAGTGAAAATGCATGGACATCAGTCATGGCCAGTAAGGCAGGAGTAAAGTGTAGCTTTCCTAGTGCTTGGAAGTACACTGGTTTTTTCCAACATGATGCAAGAAAAGTGGAAGTCAGGGAAGCATCCTATTAAGACACCCCTTCACCCTACATTTTATGCTGTTACACTTTAGGTGTATGGGTTTTTACTACACTTATCTTCTTTTTAAAATTCCCAGTGATGTGAACATACTAAGCTCACACTAAGCAGATGATCAATCCTTTGTTTCTTCATATTTGTGCAGTTCTTTATTCTATTGATTATTTTGTAACAAAGTCCATTCTCAGAAATGATGTAACTATGTGTAGTCACCTCACTTACATCAACAATAAAGGCCCCATTTTAGAGTTGAATAATGAAGTTTACTGAGATTCAGATTCTTCTACTAAAATAAGGTGTTTGAACTACATAAAATATAAAGTTATCTTTAGTTCAGAATTGCTTCATAGATGTACAAATAAATCAGTGACATTTCTTATAAAGCTTTAGGAAAAACAAAATAAACAGACAAGCAAAATATTCTGTATTTTTGTATCAGCTAGATACTTGATTACAGGCTTTATATAATGAAAGCACACTTATAGTACAGAGGCTGTGTAGATGATGTTCACTGTGGGATTTTTCATAACTTTTCCTTTTAATTCAAATTTTGATTTGAAAAGCAATCTGATTCTATAGTAAATTTTTAAGGAAATAAAATTTTATTAAAAGATAATCATCTATAACATTTGAATATTGCAATGGGGGCATGCTTACTTTATATCAGTGTATGTATAAATAAAGTCAATTTGGTATATGTCTAAACTGTGAGTGTAAATAAGTTTCTGTTATACTATTTTCTATATTTCTTAGAATGTTTGAAATTATCTACAAATAAAAATGCAACTTAAAACTTTGAAAAAACAGACTATGAAAGTATAAATAAGGGCAGAATTATATATATATTTTTTAAATAAAATGTTTAATGGAGAAAAATAGAACCACCAAGTACACAGGGAAAAGAGCACAAAAATTCAACAGATACAGAACTGAAAGTCACAACTACCCAATGTTGTTTGCGATTATTTTCAATTTCTTAAACGGCTTCCATCAATTTTTTTAAATAGCCTTGCCAATTTTCAGCTGAAATAGAATCAAGTTTTCAAAAAATTAAGAGCCTCAGCGAAGGGACCAGCTTTAAGATAACAAAGGTGACACCAAGAGTCTCCTAATAGGACCAATTCTACCGAAAAATTCCTGAAACACATAACTACTGAGTCTGGTAGAACAGTAGCTCAGAGACCATCAGGGATTAGTTAGAACACTGACTCAGACGGTCCAGTATGCAGAGAGGGCAAACAAAAAAGCTGCATTTCCCTGTCAGATGAGTTCACGTAAGAAAACCAAGGAGGTGTTAAGAAAATACAGGCAATGGCTGCTCAAAATAATTAAGGAGGCATTCTAAATACCACATATTATTAGACAACAATGTGTAAAGTGATGCAATTAGAAAACAGGCAACTTAAAAAAAAAATATGGTCACAGGTCTTTGAGAACTCAAGAAAACAATCAGTAGCAAACACAAGAGCTGAAAAGTCTCAGCTGAGGGTTGAAAGTGAAAGTGAAGTCGCTCAGTCATATCCAACTCTTTGCAACCCCGTGGACTGTAGCCCACCAGGCTCCTCCGTCCATGGGATTCTCCAGGCAAGAATACTGGAGTGGGTTGCCATTTCCTTCTCCACAGAATTATATTTTAAGAATTCTTGGGTAAAGGGCTGCAAGCACTAAAAACATTTTTATGGCTTAGAAAGAAGGAGCAAGTAGTAACACATTATTTAATGGATGGTCAAAAAATAAATATGGGCTACACATATCCTAAATCAGTTCAGAGTACTGGCAAATATAATACAAAACCCCCAAATATACTCAGAAATAAAGCCCTTCAATTCACATCAAATTGTACAACATAAAAATAAATTGAACATAAAACAAAAGAAAATGGAAAAAAAAAACATATAAACTCAAACTTCCCAGAAAAAAAATAAGAAGGGCAAAATAGGCTATAACTAGAAAACTGTAAGTTAAAAGAGTTGTTGAGAAGGTGCATATATCTTCTTCAATGTTGACCACATACTTTAAATTTCTAAATAGATCTTTCCCTTGTAATCAATTCAGAAGTACATTTCTTGCTGTTTTTACCTCCCATAGATACTATTTTATACTGAAAGTGGTCCTTAGGAGACTATGAATAATTGAAAAGCAAAGATAAGGCATACAATAAAAAAGAAAAGCAAGCCAGTGTTCAGAAATGATTTTTTACCATGCTGAATAAAAAACACTTGAATGCACTTGTGACGTTCCATTTGTATTAATATCTTAGAGCAAGAGTTTTCCATTTTTCTAGTCTTGAAACTATCTCTTTAAACAGAGCCTTACCCAGAATCCTAAAACAAATACAAAATATAAAAGCAGTGCATGTTTATTTAAAAGACACTGTGGGAGAGCAGCATAAAGATCCTGCCCATATGCCCAGAAACACACACACACACATGAATAGTACCAAGAGGCTTAATTCATTTCTCATTACCATTACATTTTTCAAATTCTTCATTTTTAATTCTTATGCATATTGATGCTCAAAACTAAAATAAAATATATACTTAACATAGTGGTATCATATTATAGATAGAAAAATTATAAAATGGGAATTTTAGTGAAAATTTACAGATAGAAAATAAATGCTAAATTATGCAATATATGTAGGAAAACAATTCATATGTTAAAATACCAGGATGTGAGAGATGAGACATTAATTACAAGATTATTCACTCTTCCCATCAGGTCCCATTAAAATAAAGTAATTAAATACTGTGTAATGTGTAGTGCTTAATCATAATACATGAGGTAGTATATTAAATCACACTTTTGCCAGAATAAGTCCATATAAGTTTACAAATCACATTTAAGTATTGGACAAAACTCTAACTCAAAAAGATATATGCCCCACTGTGCTCAGAGCAGCACCATTCACAAAAGCTATGACACAGAAATAACCTAAAATGTCCATCGACAGATGAACAGATAAATAAGATGTAGTACAATGGAATACTACTCTGTCATCAAAAGAAGAATGAAATAATGTCATTTACAGCAACATGGATGGACATGGAAATGATCATACTAAGTGAAGTCAGTCAGAAAGAGAAAGACAAATAGCATATATCACTTATATGTTGGATCTAAAAGTTGACACCCAATGAATGTATCTATTAAACAGAAACAGACTCATGGACATGGAGAACATGCTAGTGGTTGCCAAGGGGAAGAGGGTAGGGAGAGGCATGGAGTGGGAGGTTGGGGTTCAGATGTAAGCTATTACATAGAGAATGGATCGCAAGGTCCTGTTTATAGCACAGTGAACTATATTCAATATTTTATGATAAATCATAATGAAAAATAATATTGAAATAAAGAATGCATATTTATATGTGTGTGTGTAACTGAAGCACTTTGATGTACAGTAGAAATTAACCCAACATTGTAAATCAGTTACACTTCAATAAAAAAAAATTGTTTAAATACAGTCAAAATATAATTTGATTTCCCACATATAATAGCGCTTTTCAACATTGTGGGGATAGATTCAGTTAATAGATTTCAAGATTATATTTTCTATGTGTGTCACTTGTCTCAATATTACCTTAATAGTCAAGATACTAGATGTTGAAGAGCAACTTCCATACAAACTATCAAATAATATCAAAGCAAGAATAGGATCATTATTTAGCAAGGAACTGAACCACAAAATAGTTCAGTAAAACCTGAATTGATACAACTACTTTAGACAGCATTCTCATGTGAAAGAAATTTCCAGAAAAATGGCTTTTGGTATGTTTGCTTAAAATGGCATGAGCATCACTACAAATGACCCAATTGAGTTCCCTTTTATGGCAGAGTAATGTTCCACTGTAGATGTGTGCCACAACTTCTCTATCCAGTCATCTCTTTATGGACACTGGAAGGTGCTTCCATGTCCTGGCTACTTTAAGTAGTGTTTCAATGAACACTGGAACAAAATTGGGTCATTTGTACTGATGTGATGGACCCAGAGTCTGTCATACAGAGTGAAGTAAGTCAGAAAGAGAAAAACAAATATCGTACATTAACACATATGTATGGAATCTAGCAATGGTAGAGACGGACCTATTTTCAGGGCAGGAGTAGAGAGAGAACATGTGGACACCGCAGGGGAAGAGGAGGGTGGCATGAACTGACAGACCACCACTGACACGCACACCACCATGTGGAAAAAAAGAGCTAGTAGGAAGCTGCTGGAAACACAGGGAGCTGGTGCTCTCTGACGATCTAGAGAGGGGGAAGTGGGCTGGGAGGGAGGCTCAAGAGGGAAGCGCTGTGTATACATACGGCTGACTCACTCTGCTCCACAGCAGAAATTAAAACAACATTTAAACTAATCATACTCCAGTGAAAATTGGCATGGGCATTTGGGAATATAAAAAAATATACATTCAATAAAGATGAGTATATCCTTCACAACAAAAAATAACAGGATCAAGAACTTTATTTCCAAATTATATCCTTTCTGCAAATACTTTTAGATCACTGCAGGTAGAATACCATCATGCTCAAAAGAATAGTCTTTCCAAAATGTTTCTAACATTCAAAAGTAGTATATAGAATCTTTAAAAATTTTAATGTAAAAATTTTAGAAAAGGCATAGCATCTGCAAATTAGTTCAACAAAAACCTTATCAAGGACAACAGTAAAACTCAATTATATTATATTTCCGGGAGCACTGACTATTTACCTAAATTACAGTCATCAGGAACACCAGCTGCAACTACACTCCTCAGATTTTTGCTCCAGGCAACTTAAATCTTAGAACTACTTTGGAAAAGGAATCCATGAAAATGAAATAAGACAA
This sequence comes from Odocoileus virginianus, assembly GCF_023699985.2. Lineage (NCBI taxonomy): Eukaryota > Metazoa > Chordata > Mammalia > Artiodactyla > Cervidae > Odocoileus > Odocoileus virginianus. The sequence goes on along the minus strand of NC_069687.1, from coordinate 21,212,780 downwards.
CTAATTGTTGCATTAAGCTCATTGTGGCACAGGAAAAAGAGAAATAAAGTCATTTGGTAAGAGGGCATGTCCTGCTAAAAGCTTGTATTATCTAAGTTCTAAAGGATCATCTCCATAAATCTTTTATGTACTTTCTTATTTAATAACATTGCTTGTTTACTTCATTATGTTGCCCTGTGTTTATTGAGAAATCATTTTCATTGTCCAGCCACTGAAGGATTCCTCTCCAGCTTCAGACTTTGCAAGATCTTCACTTTGCTAGGTATCAGTTACCTGATGCTTGTAACTGATCTAGATGCTTGCAAATGATCTAGACTCTCAAGTCCCAACTCCAAAAGTCTAATTCATCAGCTGTGAGGGGAACTCAGGAAAAGACAAATAACAAACAGTTACAAAAAACAAACATAAAAAAATAACACTCAAAATTATTCTATCTTTGAATTATTTTCACTGGTTTTCTCAGGTATATCTCATACTTTTCACAAAATACAGTAATTAAAAAAAAAAAGTCAAATAGCAGTAAGGGACAGTATAAGTAAGTAGTCGTTCTCTGGGCTTCCCAGGTGGCTCAAGGTGAAGAGCCTGTCTGCCAATGCAGGAGACGTTGAGATGCGGGTTTGATCCCTGGGTTGGGAAGATCCCCTGGAGGAGGACATGGCAACCCACTCCGGTATTGCTGCCTGGAGAACCTCACAGACAGAGGAGCTTGGCAGGCTATGGCCCGGGGGGACCTACAGAGTCGGACATGGCCGCAGTGTCTGAGCATATCATAATCATTCTCTACCTTGTATTTCTGCAACCCAGTGCCCTCTCCCCAGAAAGAAACACTAGTAACACTTCACTTCCTTTTTCCCTTCTTAGATTTTCTGGTGGGTGCCTCTATCAACAAAATCATGTGTCTATATTGATGCTTCTTTTCTTATACTTTAAACATCATTTATACGTTATTCTATGATTGAAAAAGGCATAGCTCACTCAGACCATATAAATTTCTCCAATTTCAACAGGAGTAGATGACTAAGTTAGTCCTCCAGGTCGTGATGTAAATTCTATATTCAAATACTTAGTGAAAACTAGGTCTGTCTGAAAACATTTACGTATTTTCAAATCTCATTTATTTTTCTCTGTCGATTTGCAAATTGACATAGAAAAGCTCTGGTTATGTTTCCATTATTTGATTCCTTTTAAGGCCATGGGGATTCCCTCGTAGCTCAGCTGGTAAAGAATTCACCTGCAATGCAGGAGACCTGGGTTTGATCCCTGGAGAAGGTAACAGCTACCTACTCCAGTATTATGGCCTGGAGAATTCCATGACTGTATAGGCCATGGAGTGGCAAAGAGTCAGACACGACTGAGCGACTTTCACTTCAAGGCCTTGAGTTCCTGAACAGAAGCAGGGAGTATTACAGGTGACAGTCTTGGTAGATGCATGTGGTGAGCCTTCCTATCTCTTTCCCAAAGCATTGCAAGCAGTGATAAGGCTGCTTCCATGATCCATTACCAAACTTCAGATGAAATGGAATAATTTCAATATATTATGAATATCATGTATTTCATTTATCTATATTAACTGGCTAAAGCTTTGTGCCTAGATAGTACATAATTAACCTGTCACAAAAGCTTAACTATAAAACTGTTCACTATTTAGAAGAATAAATTCACATTCTATTAAATAAGGATCATCACCACTTTAATGGTCTACACGTTGCTTTTTAATAGCAATATGAGTAACCAGAAAATTAAATAGGTCTTTTATCTAATACGTATTTTCACATTTGAGTGTAGTCCTGGCAGAAGATGACTGAGAGAGCTGCAACTGATCAGGTCCCATTAATGTGAGATTGCTTGTGAAGTAGTACATTTTCTAATATCTCATGTGGAAATGTCATGCAAATTATTTGTAAATGTAAAATCCTCAAGAGCAAAGCTACATTAACTGCTCTTATTGCAAAGGTATGCTCAATAATTTACAATCCATCAATGGCTGAATTGAAAATAAATTGTTTCTCTGCAGTTCCAAAGTGCAGTAGAAATGTAAACAGCACCATCTTCTGGATTATACAAATTCTCATAATTGTTTTAGAAGATGCAATAGACATGTTCTTTTAAACAGATATCTAACATACTAAACATTACATGTGTATACTGTATATTTAAAAGTTTCTAAGTTTTAAGAGTAGCAATTAGTGATACTAAAAGTAATGTATTGATAAAATGTAGGAATTTTTGTATACATTAATTTGAATATTGAATTATAATCCAAGTATAAATACTTAAGAATGTAATAAATAAGAGGATACAATTCTTCTTTTATTGATTTCATCTGTCCATAGCTACTGTCAGTTTATGAAGTATATGAATTACAGAAAACAGTATTTCATAATTTGGACATTTCATGAAAATATAAAAAAAAATAGACACAATATCAACATGAAAGGTCAATGATCATATCTGGAAAGGCAAACCTCAATAAATGATTCCCCCAAATAGTTAAAAGAAAATTATTTTACCACTTTACCATTTTCTTATCTCACTGTTAATTAGCCTTAACAGGAAGAAAGTATCCAAGGACATTGTGTGCCTTGTAATATTGTTATGATTTCAATTGAAATATAATCCTAGTGATTTAATTTTTTATTTGCCAATAACAAAGAGTAAATTTGAAATACCTTTATTCTTTAGTTCAAAGAAAGTTGAAAAAAAAAAAGCTAGAATAAATGAGGGAAACCAATATATGAAAATTAGAAAATCAGGTAAGAGAAAAGTATAATTAATGAAATTTTTTTATTTTTGTTCACTCTGTCATTCCCTAACAGATACTCTTTTCACCTTCTGCTCTCTATGGCTGGCCCTCACCTTTCTTCTAGTTATTAGCCATCTCCTGGTGTCAGTTTATTTCTGCCCCGGGCTGGACGGCAGGACCTTGCTCTTAAAACACTGCCTTCTCAGTGTTTCCAATGATGTGTGAGTCCCTTCACCTATTTCAATTAAAAACTTAATCTTATATCAACTCAACCTTCCAACTTCTTTCAGCTTGGACTGGACTGAACAGTGTAGGCACTTAAGACAATACTGTATGATATATACCACTTATATGTGGCTTCTAAAAGGCTAAACTCATAGAAACAGATAATATCATAATGGTGACTGGGAGCCAGTGAGTGGGGAAGATGGGAGAGGTTGGTGAAAGGGTACAAATGCCTAGTTAGAAGATAAATAACTTTTGGGAATCTAATGTAAAGCATAAAGCATCGTGATTATAGGTAGCAATATTGTACTGCACACTTTAAAGTGGCTAAAAAAGTAGATTTTAAATGTTTTCACCGCAAAGGAAGGTATATGACATGATAGAGGTGTTAGTAACATTAAGGTGGATAATGATGTTGTATTACATGAGGGTGTCAAACCAACTTCAAATTTACACATTATGTCAGTTACTCATCAATAATATTGAAAAAGAAAGAAAAGCTAACATTGTTAAAAATGTAAAGCGTGACCTTATTTCTTTGGGTTGAGGTTTGTTAGCATCAGATTTGAGATCCTAGATCCTCATTTTCCTTAGATGTGAATGTCTGAGTATAGAGTTTCTACAGGTTGCTGATTCTGTCTCCAGTTATTATTTCCAAAAGTAAAAAAAGAAAAAAAATTACAGGGGAAAGTTGGGGAGCAGAGGCTAGCTGGTATAGGCCCAAAGGGAAGACAATTTATAGTAAAACAATAAAATGTTTATTTGACATTTTATTATGTGCATTATGTACACATAATAAAATGTAAGTAATATTATGTACAGTTACATAATATTACATGTTTGTAAATATGTACATAATATAATGTAAAACATAATAGTATATTTATTAAGACATTGACTAAAATGAAATCTAGGCATAAACAGCAATTTAAATGAACTTTTTAGAAATTTAGTCTTTCCTTTGAGTTCCATTGAGAGCCATTAAAAATGTTTAAGCAGGGGAATGGCATGATAAAGTCTTTGTTTCATGAAGATTTTCTTCTCCAGTATAGAAATTCAAATGAAGGGAAGCAGTCTGGGAGGGGAAAACAAAAAACTGTGAGGAATTTGTTTGGGGAATTGCTAAGATCTGTTGACAATTTTGGTTTTATGATCAATTTAGGAAGAAGGGAGAGAGAATGTCCCTCAGATTTTAGTCCATAGATGATGGTTCCCTAGCCTAAGTTAGGGAACAGAACATAACATAAGGGAACAGGAAACATAACATAAGGGACCAGGGCAAAGGAAAATATTAGGGAGAAATCTGATCATTCAGTTTCAAAAATATAGAGTTTGAGATATATTCTGCTGGTACTGTCTGCTATAGAAAAGTGATAAATTGATACTTCCTTTGTATATACCAGGAAAAAGGAACAATGTCAGTAACAACATAGTTGTGAGCTCACTAAAATCATCTGAATTGCAAATACAGATAGTTATATCCATTTTATTTGTTAACTGAACCCAAGAGAATAAATGAGGTCATCCACAGAGCATATTTGGGATATATAAATGAAAGAAGCATTGTATTAATAGGTAACAGGATAGCTAGAGAGAAATAGCCTTTTAAGAGACCAAGTGCAAGATGAGAGAAAGAACAGAAAAACGGTGCTTTGAAATATATGAAAAATAAATTATGAAAGGGAATGTTTAAAATTGCCCAAGGCTGTTGAAGCTCAGGTAACATTGGGTCAAAATGTGTCCATAGGAACTTTTTCATCTATGCAAGAGCAATTTTCATGGATTTTTGGCTGCTAAAGGTGTATTCCTAATGTGTGTGATAATAACTGTCTTTACTTTCCCCTCTAAACACACTTCTTGTCTTTCTTTCACATCTTTATTCACTCAGCATAAGACTATGTGTGTGCTGTGTGCTCAGTTGCTAAATTGGGTCTAACTCTTTGAGACCCCATGATTGTAGCCAGACAACTACTCTGCCCACGGAATTTTCCAGGCAAGAATACTGGAGTGAGTTGCTATTTGCTATTCCAGGTGATTTTGAAGACCCAGAAATCCAACTGAGTCTCCTACACCTCTTGCACTGGCCGTCAGATTCCTTACCACTGTGCCACCTGGGAAACGTGAGACTATACAGAGATTTATTTGAAGATCACACTTGGAATGGATAATTGAGCTTAGCTTCAGACAGTCCATTCAGTCGCTCAGTCCGGTCCAACTCTTTGCGACCCCATAAGCTACCTCTTATTTCACCTTGAGAGTGGGTCTTTACCATATGACTTTCCAGTGCTTTTTGTACCGATGCTTCCTCCTCAAGAGGGAGAGTCCTGCTTCTATCAAATGATACTGTGATGAAACCGGTGCATTAGGTTACTGGGACTGCTGAAAGGCAGATAGACAAACTGAGTGGTAACAGAAATATTTTGTTTGATGGTTCTGGAGGTTAGAAGCTGCAGGCAAGATATAAGCAGAAATGGTTCTATCTAAGGGCTCTAAGGTAGAATTTGTCCCACGCCTCTTTCCTGACTTCTGGTAATCTCAGGCTTTCCTTGGCTGGTAGATGGTTTTCTCCCATCTATGGGAGACCTCCCTAGTTTTGCCTCTGTACTTGTCTATCTCTGTGTCCCAATTTCCCCTTTAATAAGGATACTTATCACACTGAATTCAGATGCACTTAAGTGCCCTTATCTTAACTTGATCATATACGAAGACTCTTATTTTTTTTCTTTTCAATATCAACACTCAGTTGTTTCCGACTCTTTGTAGCCCCATGAACTATAGCCTTCCAGGTTCCTCTGTCCATGGGATTTCCCAGACAAGGATCTGGAGTGGGTTACCATTCCTCTCCCCAGGGGATCTTCCTGGCTCAAGGATTGAATCTGCATCTCCTCTGTCTCCTGCAATGGCAGGCAGACTCTTTATCCTGTGCCACCTGGTGATCATATACATTGACTCTATTTCCACATAAAACCACATGAATGGGTACTGGGGGTAGGATTTCATTATCATTTGGTAGGATGAGTCAGCTCATAACTGTAGGAAGTCTGCCTAATTGCTGGTGCCAGTATTAGCCATCAAACCTGAAGCCATATTCACCAATTTAGTTATTTTCATCAGAAAGGCTAACTTTTGGCTTCCATAAATACATTCTCCACATCTCAATTTGTTCAGAAGCCACATAGGAAAAGATATTTATTATTGATTTGGCTCCCTCAAAGTTCCCACATGTGGGAAGAATGTAGTTTGCAGAACTCCTGGGATCATCACAAAGGCAAGCTGGAGCCAATTTGTACCAGCTCACAAGATCCAGTGTTAAATTTTTGTTACATATTTAAGAATTTTGAGAGTTAATTGCTACACAGTTTTTGTTAATAATTAAATCATATGAACTTGACAAATATATTACAATATATACACAAAACTCATTGGTTCCTAATTGTTTAACTTCATTTTCCTACTGTCCATGCTCCTGAGTTATTGGGCTCTGTTGTATCTATGTGGTGTAACTACTGCATAATACTAATGATGTGTAGCTGTGCATCTCTTTCCAGCTTTGCACTTAGTGACATCATAATGGTAACTGGAAACTTATCATAAAAGGCATATTTACTCCACATATGTTAGCAAATAGTACCAGTACTAATCAGGAATTTGCTTACAGTTTTGTTAAATCTCTTAAGAGTGTGATTGAGACAACACACTTGAATATGTTTTGCCTGCAGCTGATATTTTGTAAATAGAAAAAAAAAAGAGAGAGAGAGAGAGAAAATAGTGTTCCAGTATTCCAACACCTCTGATACAATAAAATAGTCCCTTGCATCAGTGGTTAAGTGAGTGGATTTCCAACATAAATCATCATTATTTTATTTTTGTTTTACTCATTAATATAAACAGTAATGCCAACCAACACTCTCACTGAAATTCATAGAATCAGTTGCTAAATCTTCACCAGTACATCTCAGAATAGTAAGGAATTAATGGTTGGAGGTTTGTTTGTTGTTCTGTTTTTGGTTAAGAATCCTGACATGACAGGTAAGCTGAAAGATATGCAGTAAATGTAGCTTTATTGGTTTGTTTATGTATTGGAAGAGATTTCAAAGGTTTAAATATTCATTAAAAATTTTATGTATGTAAAGAGAGAAAGAGAAATAGAGAGACTGAATCTGAATAGGAAGGTAATATACTTGAAGAGAAGAGATAAGAGCAAACCTGTGATATGATTGAAGAGTTTGGTCATGAGAGTTGGAGGCAACTCTCCCTTCCATCCTGAGAAGAAACAGGGAAATCATGAATGTGTACAGGTGTAGGTAAACTAGTAATTGGTATTGCAATATACTGAGAGAATCACACTTGATGTTTTTACATTTTTCTATAGAACAAGTTTTGTATTGAGAGTGAAAAGAAAGTCAGAAAAGTAAAGAACCTTACATGTAACAGAATAGTCTTGAGTTACCTACAGAGACAATAAGTAGCAAAACTAAATATTGAGGAGAATTGGGGATTGAAGGCAATATGTGATATCCTACCAGTTTGCTTATTATCTAATAATTTGCCTATATGGTTTAGCCAACTCAAAGCCAAGGGTAGAAGCTGGAGGATTGGGTTGATCTTTTTTAATCAAGAGAGTTGAAGAGATTCATAAATCAATGAAAGCTCTAATCTAGGCAATAGGAAATATGTCATAGTGAATTTCACCTTTGCATTGTCTTTTTCATATAATTTATACTGCCTGGAAAAGGTAAAATTTTTTAAATGAAATAAAAATGCATATTATAAATTCTATGGTTATCCCTAAAATAAAGAAAATCATACAAACAGTTATATATATGTCATGCATAGAAAATTTAAATTCAGAATAATATCTCCAGACTTTTCTTCAGAGAGACACTATTAAGCCACTGATATCTGCTTCCCTGGTGGCTCAGATTGTAAAGAATCTGCCTGCAATGCAGGAGTTGCAGGAGCTGTGGGTTTGATTCCTGGGTTGGGAAAATCCCCTGGAGAAGGAAATGGCTACCCACTCAGTATTCTTGCCTGGAGAATTTCATGGACAAAGAAGACTGGCAGGCTACATTCCATAGCACCACAAAGAGTTGGACACGACTGAGGACCTAACACTTTCACCTAATATTTTTATTAAATTCTTTTTAGAATACTTTTCACAAAATACTTTTGAGTTCAAATTTTTATCTAATTAAAGATAAATTAGTTTTTTTAAGTTTTTTTTTTTAATGCGAACCATTTTTAAAGTCTTTCTTGAATTTATTATGATATTGTTTCTGTTTTATGTTTCCGTTTTTTGGCCACAAGACATCAGGGATCTTAGCTTCCCAACCAGGGATCAAACCTGTACCCCCTGCATTGGAAGATGAAATTTTATCCACTTGAGCACCAGGGAAGTCCTGGTCTTAATGATTAGCAGAATGACAATTAAATAGTCTTACTGACAAGCAGAACATAATTAAAATGAAAATATTACTACCCATGATGGTTTCTGTTCCTAAAATAAGTGCTGTATTTGAGTAAATATAATTTTAGATTACTCTCTTCTGTTAGATAGAAAATAGGTCAGTTAAATAATACCATTGTTTATTACTCTGCCATTCTCTTATCACAGGAAATTCTTGATAAGAAATATAACTATAGTTTACACACTGATTTTTATTTATTGAACATATTTTCCTGACCAAACGATTCAGTTTGTCTAAAAGATTGACATTTTTTATGACAGTTTATATGTATTCTTACCTGCAGGTAGCAGCAAAATACTATTAACTGAGGGCAATTATCTTCTTTGCTATCAGGACTTTTATTATAAAATACATACTTAGATGCAAGCTTCCTAAATTCCTTAGAATAGAGCTACTTTTTGTATTTCTGTAAGTTTATGCAAATGGATCAATAACTCTGAATTAATGGCTCTTAAATTGCTGTTCCCAGAGGAGTAACTTCCATCTTAACTTGGAACTTAATAGAAATGCAAATTCACAGACCTCACCTCAGTCCTAGCACACTGTTCTACAAGTCTTTCAGGTGATTCTGGAGCATACTGAAGGTTGAGAAGTACAGCTATAAATCAGGGTTGTGCAATAGAACTTTCTTTGATGATAGAACTGTTTTATATCTGTATTTTATAATGCAGTAGCCAGCAGCCACATATGCCACTAAAGGCCTAGTATGACCAGAAACTAATTTTTAATATTATTTAATTTTAATTTATTTAAAGGGAAAAATCCATATGTGGCCAATTGCTATTGTTTTGGACAGTACAAGTCTGAGTAAAATCCACAGTTTGTGTGATTAGAATCACAGATGATTAGATTCTAAAAGAAATAAAAGCTTATTACATCTTTCAATATTGGAAAAATTGCTGAAGATTGCTTTGGCTATTGGAATTCTTGATGCTATAACTTACTAAACTACTGGAGTTCTTGATGCTATAATTTAGTAAAAGAAAAAAATAATAACCCATTACAATTGTGATACTAGCAAAATGTTTATAATAAGAGTCATTTACCTGGGCAAAATTTTTGAGACACAAATTGACTACACAATGTTTATATTTTTAACAAAAATGTATCTGAGTTGTGGAAAGCCGAAAGTTGAGATATTGTACACACCCTGTATAATCCTCTCTCCTTAAGTGGGTTGGGGCCAGTGAAAGTGATGGACTCACATTCATGGTTAGGTTAGAGATAAATAGATTTTTCAGGTGCAATATATGTCCTTAAGCACTTGATAGCAAGATAATCAAAAGGGAGATGATTCTGAATGAAACTATCAGGTGAATTTTTAAGGGAGAAAGTCAGAACCATAATCAAAGTGTTTTATTACTGGGCTATAAGAATGGTTCAACATGAAAATCAATTAGGCAGTATCACCAAAAAGGAATGCAACACTTAGGAATAAACTAAACCAAGGAAGTTAAAGACTTGTATAATGGAACCCTAATATTGATGAAAGAAATTAAAGAAGGCGCAACTCAATGGAAAGACATTCATGTTCATGCATCAAAAGACTTATTGTTAAAATATTTCCTCTAACCAAACCTATCTATAGGATCACTGCAATCCCTATCAAAATTCCAATGGCATATTTTACATAGAGAAAATCCCGAAAGTCATATGGAACCTCGAGAGACCCTAAATAGCTAAAGCAATCTTCAGCAAGACCAAAAACTGGAGGCATCACAATTTCTATTTCAAAATGTTTTATAGAGTTACAGTAATTAAAATGGCAAGATACTAGTATGAAGTAAGACATGTAGGCCAATGGAACAGAATAAAACCCCCAGAAAATCGTTATCTATACAGTGTCAACTAGTCTTGATAAGGATGTCAAAAATAAACAGTAGGAGACTTTACACTCTAAAGTACAAATTGTGTTAAGAAAATTGGATATTAATATGCAACAGAATGAAACTGGATGCCTATCTTACATCATAAACAGAAATTAATTCAAAATAAAGACTTAACTGTAAGAAGTGAAACTGTAGAACTCCTATAAGAAAACATAAGTGAAAAGATTCATGACATTGATTGTGAAACAAGAAGTAAAGGCAAAAATAGGTAAGTGAGACCACATCAGACTAAAAAACTTTTGCACTACCAAAGAAACAGTCAGCAGAGTGAAATTAGAAAACAATTATTGTAGACTAGTTCATATATACTGAATTAAACCTTGGGCTGAGTATTTTCCACTGATTCATTTAATCAATAGTGGAAAACCACGGAATGATGACCACTATTGCTAAACTTTCTACTTGATGGCTGGGAAAAGAGATGTAATGTATTTTATCTATCAATAAAATTTTACACAAGTGAGTAATATGTTAAGGATTTGAAAATAGGGAATGTGGTTATAGGATCTTTGTGCTTACCCAGTGCTTTAAATTGACTTTCAAAAGGAACAGTTAATTTGGGAATGTGGAAAACAAGCTCTTCTCTTTCTCTCATTGAGAAAGCTGTTGATCTCCCAAAGCATTGTGAAAGATGTTGACTTTAAGGAAAATATCTTAAAATAAGAAATTTGTCTGATAATGATTACAAATGTTTATTGTTTAAAGTTACTAAGTTTTGCAATAATTTTGTTATACAGTGATAGGTAATCATTAGAATAAAAACCCTCAATGTGAATATATCATAATTTATATTCCCCTCTAGTTGGATGGACTTCGCTTGTGGCTCAGCTGGTAAACAATCCTCCTGCAATGCGGGAGACCTAGGTTCGATCACTGGGTTGGGAAGATACCCTGGGGAAGGGACAGGCTATCCACTCCAGTATTCTGGCCTGGAAAATTCCATGGACTCTACAGTCCATGAGGTCACAAAGAGTCAGACACAACTTAGTGACTTTCCCTTTCACTTTCTAGTTGAACATTTAGGTTGTTTCTAGTTTTATCTCATTATAAGCAATTATACAATGTTTTAAGATATATTTCTAGAAACAGAATTGCTAGAACTCCTATTTTAAATTATGATAAGCACTGGCAAACTACACTTTAAAAAGTTCAACAGCTCTACTACATCACAGCTCTACCAAAGTGAGGTTTCTAGAATTTGAGGGACAATTAACCAGAGAAGTTAGTTTTACAAGTAGGCAGATCTTGAAAGCTGTTTACTTTAGCCTGTGTTCTAATACTAAGTTACACATATCAAGAGCAAAATTCTGCAAGACTTGGCAGAAGACAATACTAGAAGGTTTTGAGGAAAACAGAAATTATAAATGATATGCACTTGTATAGACATTGCCCATCTGTAATGTTAATTGACTCTGCAGGAGAACACACAATTTTTTCAAGCATATGTGGACCATTTACAAAGGTGAACCATTGTGTGGAACAGGAAATAAGTGTTGATAAATTTCAAAGAATTTTAATCATAGAAAATATATACCCTGACCAAAATGAAATTAAAATCAACAACAAAAGTACCTGTAAAATCTTCAAATAGTTGAAAACTAAGCAGTTTTCATATAGTCATGAATAAATAATAAATAAGTAAGAAAACAATTATTTAGAACTATGAAATAAGGACATTTCACAACAAACTGTGGAAAATTCTTAGAGTTGGGAATACCAGACCACCTTACCTGTCTCCTGAGAAACCTGTATTCAGGTCAAGAAGCAACAGTTAGAATCGAACATGGAACAACAGACTGGTTCAAAATTAGGAATGGAGGGAATCAAGACTGTATACTGTGATCCTGTTTATTTAAGTTATATTATAGAGTGCATCATGGAAAATGCCCACCTGGATGAAGTTCAAACTGGAGTCAAGATTGCCAGGAGAGAAATATCAATAACCTCAGATATGCAGATAACACCATCCTTGTGGCAGAAAGTGAAGAACTAATGAACCTCTTAATGAAAGTGAAAGTGGAGAGTGGAAATGTTGGCTTAAAACTCAACATTAAAAAAACTAAGATCATGATATTCGGTCCCATAATTTTCATAGCAATAGATTGGCAAACAATGGAAACAGTGAAAGATGATTTTCTTGGGCTCCAGAATCACTGTGGACTGTGACTGCAGCCATGAAATTAAAAGATGCTTGCTCCTTGGAAGAAAAGCTTTAACAAAGCTAGACAGTGTATTAAAAAGCAGAAACATTACTTTGCCAACAAAGGTCCATATAGTCAAAGCTATGGTTTTTCCAGTAGTCATGTATGGATGTGAGATTTGGACCATAAAGAAGGCTGAGCACTGAAGAATTAATACTTGTGAACAGCAGTGCTGGAGAAGACTCTTGAGAGTCTGTTGGACTGCAAGGAGTCAAACCAGTCAGTCCTAACAGAAATCAATGCTGATATTCATTGGAAAGAATGATGCTGAAACTGAAGCTCCAATACATTGGCCACCTGATGTGAAGAGTCAGCTCTTTGGAAAAGACACTGATGCCGAAAAAATAGAAGGCAGAAAGAGCAGGGGCAACAGAGGATGAGCTGGTTGGATGGCATCACCAACTCAATGGACCTAAGTTTGAGCAAGCTTCAGGAGATGGTAAAGAACAGGGTACCTGGTGTGCTAGAGTCGATGGGATCTCAAGGATTCGGACCTGACTGAATGTCTGAATAACAACAAGTAAAAACATAATCAAAATTTGTGTGATGTATGTAAATCAATGCTAAAGGAACTGTTATGGTTTTAAATATTTGCATTTGTAAGAAAAATCTTTTAAATCAATGAGCAAAGTTTCCTTCATTAGAAATGAGGAAAAGAGCAAATTAAATCTAAATTAAGTTAAAATATGGAATGAATAAATATAACCTGAAGCCCATAAGAAAAAGACAAATAAAATAAAAATGCATAAAATTAAGAGCAAGTTACTTGAAAGGATTAATTAAACTGGTAAAACCCTAGCAAGAGTTATCAAGAAAATACTGAAAGCAAAGCATCAACTGAACCACAATCTCACTTAAGATTAGATATCCTCTTACACTCTCACTAATTATTGTTAGAATTACTACTATGACAAGTGGAAAAGGAGATATCACTACAAATCCTACAAGAATTAAAAAGAAAATAAGAAAAAAAGTATGTACAACCTTATGGGAATTAGTTTTACTGCCCAGAGTACGTGGATAAATTCCAAGAAAGACACAGATTACCACACTGGCATAAGAAGGAAGAAAAAGTCTCAAGTATCATGTATTTATAAGAGAATCTGATATTCTAAGAATAAAAATCTTAAATTTAAAGGAAATATTACATCTATATTCTTTACAAGTAATTTATTTCAACATGTATTAAAGAAACAATGGCAGCATTATACAAAATAATTCAGATAACATAAAAGAAGTAACACTTTTCATTTATTAAGGGACCAGCAAAAAATTGACAGCCATGGCTTAAACTAAGATGATGGGGAAAACTAGACAGATATATGATGCTAATAGACTGGAAGGTTCATTATTTTTGAGATGTCTATTCTTCTTGAATCAACCCAAACATTGAAAACAAACAAACAAAAAATAGCAAATTGACCAGGCCTTTCTGTGCTAAAGAGAATTATGTGAGCTGAAACTATTTTGGATTACATTATAATTTCAAGTCTAGTTAGGAAGTTAGAGAAAACACCTAGTTGATGTAAATACATATGTGTGTGTGTGTGTGTATACTATATATATATATATGTATATATATATATATATTTGTATTATTTCAGAGTACAATGAAACTTCAGGTTACATGGTTATTTTAAGTAATATTAGGCATAACATTTGAGTACTAACCAGGATATGGACAAAGGAAGATTTGGAGAAATCAAATAGATTATTGGTTAAGGGAAGTGGGTCCAGAACCCAACTCCACTGCTGCCTTGTGTTACTGCAAGAAGTAAGGGAAATAGCTGTAAAGTCCTTAGTCAATATCCAACACATGCTAAAACTTAATAGAGACTTATCATTACTAATATTAATACTGGAAACTAAATGAAAGCATAGAGGTTTACAAACTCTAAGTTTCACCTTAGTCAGACTTTTCTTTACTTTGGGAAAGTAGAAAAAAGAAAAGAAGACCATTTGCATTAATTCAAAGTATATTCTCTATCTGAATAGAACATATTCAGTGAAATTGAGTTTATTATTTATAATTAAATTCCTCATAATTCATCTTAGTAAGTTTATCCATAATTCTCCAGTGAAAACTACTCAGTTTTTATATAGAAGCCTTTCTCTGTGACTTTATTCAAATTATTCTACTCAATTCAATCAAAATAATGATAAATCAGGAAGATATATGTTGAATCTGATGACTCAAATTTAAGAACAACCTGTGTTTTATTTAGTATTTTTCACTATATGATTAAAGACTAAGAACCAACTTATTTTGAATGGAAAAAAAATAAGGAAAATAAAAATTTCTCTGTCATTAAGGAACTTTTTATCTTCCATAGCTCAATGCCTGCCCATTCCAAGAAAAGCCAAATGGCCTTACCTTTTTCAGCAAGGCATTAATACCTGTTGGGAAAAGCCTTTATTAGTGCTAATTGTTCCAGCAAGCAGTGAATAGGGAACAGCAGGACCAGGGGTTGAATGTAACTGTGTGCAATAAAAAGAAGTTCTATACTTCACAGGCCTCTAAGCATGCAGCTAACTCTCCTGATTGCAAAAGGTACAAAGTGCCATTAAAATGTATCAAGATTTCCCAAAGACAATTATAAAGGCATATAACATCTGTTCCCAATCATGGGCAACAGGAGAGAAAATGGGCTCCACATGATATGTTCCATACAACAAAGGGGTCCAGCTGTGAGAAGGAAAGCGTGTGAAAAGGCAGTGGCCAAGAAAGAACAGGGCAGGGGAAACATTGTTAACAAGGTAGTGACCCATGACAATCTCTTTGAGTAGCTCTGTGGTGCCAAGATCTGTCTGTTATCCCACAAAAGGGACCACCTATGACATCCTCAATCATTGGTACTGCACATAAACAAATACTGTTTACAAGACAACTTGGATTCGACATTTCAAATGAAGAACTTCTAAAAAAAAAAAAAAGCTATGTGGGGCCAAGCATTTTCTCTGCCATTTGTCCTAATTGCCCAGGATCAAAATTGCTTTTATGTCTTTCTAGAAATCTATCATTTCAAACCATTTTGTAGCACTCACAATAGAACAATAATAATTTTATAATAAATGTTCATATGCATAATTATTGCTGAAAATAATACTTCGGGGAAACTATATGATCATTAACACATTTGACCCCACCACTTCTCTCTCATTCCTCCGCTTCCTCTCCCTGTTTCTTGTTCATCTTGAGTTTCAGCCACGAGACTCCCTTACTGTCCTTCAAACACAAGAAGCACCTCCAACTGGGCCTGGTATGTTATTCTGTCTACTTTGCGTGTGTGTGGTGTGCTCATGTGCTAAGTTGTGTCTGACTCTTTTCTGACTCCATGAACTGCAGCATGCCAGACTCTTCTGTCCATGAGATTTTCCCAGCCAGGATACTGAAGTGGGTTGCATTTCCTTCTCCAGGGGATCTTCTTGACCCAAGGATCAAACCTGCATCTCCTGCCTGTGTCTTCTGCATTGGCAGGTGGATTTTGTTGTTGTTTTTTAATACTTAAGCCACCTAGGAAGCCTATTCTATCTACTTGAATGCTCTTAATCCAGTCATCCACACAGCCTGCTTCCTTATCACCTGCACATATTTGTTAACGTTATCACCATTACAGTGAGACTATTCCTGAAAAGTTTAATTACAATTGAACCTATTTCACACCTTTACTATTGTTCCTGATTTATTTTTTCAATAGCACTAATCTTCATCTAACATGATATTTTCTTGTTTATTTTTTGGTATTTTTTTGTATTTACCATTTTTCCTTGGAAAACATAAGCTTTGTGTAATCAAGGGATGGGACTTTGTGTTCGTTGTTCTATCCTTAACACCTAACACGAAAAAAACTCAAAATTATTTCTCAAATGATTGAATTACCTTAGGATTTCCTGAACATTAGTTTAATTTTGTATACTAACGGGTTCAGAGGGTACTGAAACTCTGCACATTCCCAAGAAAATGCTGGCTTTTGATTTGCTCCAGGTAGATAACCCCTGAACCTTTAGAATATCCTGTCTGATGGGAATGCTTTCATAAACCTGAAATGTTGGGGTATATATTGCTTATCCTAACATGTAATTTATGGTGAAAACTTATTGTTGTTTACCTGGGATTTGGGGCCACTCTATGTCAATTCGACCTGTGGGGGGTTGGAGTTCAGGTGGCTCAGATCAATCAGATGCCTACCTGACAGGCTACCAACAAAAACTCTGAATCTCTTTTCTCTACCCTTATCTGTATCTGAGTTTCAATCTAAGGTCACAAAACCACTAATAGACAAACAGAGACATATATGTTTTATTACTCAGACAAGGGCAGAAGAAAAATAACTTTTCAAACAGCTTTTATATAAAATCCTTATTTTCTTCTGGTTTGAAGATATCAGGTCCCTTGAATAACCTTGAACCATAAATATTGCACATGAGATAGTATTGTTTTTCTTAAACTAATCATGGTATATTCTTACTATTATGACTGAGTGAATCATATCCAAGCAAAACAACTGCTACCCAATAAAGTAGGGCATGCAGGATCACTAAAAAGACAATAGCAATGTCCAGAATCTATCATTTGTCCACATAATGTTGATAATATGCCCTCCTTCGCATTCAGAAAGCTTAAAAAAGAAGAGCTTGTTTAAATTCATCATACTCATACCATTTTAAAGGGAGACAAGTCAAATTCTATTTCAAGTGCTCCATTAAGTCCTATTTCCAGAATCTCTGTTGTGTCAGATCTCATCTTAACTGTATTATATCAGTGCACTTCATATTCCAATTACATATAACTAAGATACATGCTTCTAACATACATGATCTACAATAAACAAAAATAACAGAATATGTGCTGTGAACTACCACAGGTAACATACTGCTACTTGAATCAGTCACTATACTAGGATATTAAAATGTTCAATAGCATATTGGACACCTACCGACCTGGGGAGCTCACCTTTCAGTGTCCTATATTTTTGTCTTTTCATCCTGTTCATGGTGTTCTCAAGGCAAGAATATTGAAGTGGTTTGCCACTTCTCCAGTGGACCACATTTTGTCAGAACTCTCCACCATGACAAGTCCGTCTTGGGTGGCCTACACTGCATGGCTCATAGGTTTATTGAGTTAGACAAGGATGTTGTCCTTGTGATTAGATTGGTTAGTTTTCTGTGACTGTGGTTTTCAGTTTGCCTGCCTTCTAATGGAGAAGGAAAAGAGGCTTATGGAAGCTTCCTGACTGATAGACTGACTGAGGGGGAATCTGGGTCTTGCTCTGATAGGCGGAGCTATTCTCAGTAAATCTTTAATCCAATTTTCTGTTTATGGGTGAAGCTGTGTTCCCTTCCTGCTATTTCAATTCAGTTCAGTTGAGTTGCTCAGTTGTGTCTGACTCTTTGCGACCCCATGAATCACAGCACGCCAGGCCTCCCTGTCCATCACCAACTCCTGGAGTTTACTCAAACTTATGTCCATTGAGTCGGTGATGCCATCCAGCCATCTCATCCTCTGTCGTCCCCTTCTCTTCCTGCCCCCAATCCCTCCCAGCATTGGAGTCTTTTCCAATGAGTCAACTCTTCGCATGAGGTGGCCAAAGTATTGGAGTTTCAGCTTCAGCATCAGTCTTTCCAATGAACACCCAGAACTGATTTCCTTTAGGATGGGATGGTTGGATCTCCTTGCAGTCCAAGGGACTCTCAAGAGTCTTCTTCAACAACACAGTTCAAAGTTTTTCACATTTCAAATTTTTCAGCACTCAGCTTTCTTCACAGTCCAACTCTCACATCCACACATGACCACTGGAAAAACCATAGCCTTGACTACACAGACCTTTGTTGGAAAAGTCATGTCTCTGCTTTTTAATATGCTATCTAGGTTAGTCATAACTTACCTCCCAAGGAGTAAGTGTCTTTTAATTTCATGGCGGCAATCACCATCTGCAGTGATTTTGGAGCCCAGAAAAAGAAAGTCTGACACTGTTTCCACTGTTTCCCCATCTATTTCCCATAAAGCGATAGGGCCAGATGCCATGATCTTAGTTTTCTGAATGTTGAGATTTATGCCAACTTTTTCACTCTCCTCTTTCACTTTCATCAAGAGGCTTTTAGTTCATCTTCACTTTCTGCCATAAGGGTGGTGTTATCTGCGTATCTGAGGTTATTAATACTTCTCCTGGCAATCTTGATTCCAGCTTGTGCTTCTTCCAGCCCAGCATTTCTCATGATGTACTCTGCATACAATTTAAATAAGCAGGGTGACAACATACAGCCTTGACATACTCCTTTTCCTATTTGGAACCAGTCTGTTGTTCCATGTCCAGTTCTAACTGTTGCTTCCTGACCTGCATACAGGTTTCTCAAGAGGCAGGTCAGGTGGTATGGTATTCCTATCTCTTGAATTTCCGTGCTATTACCTGGGGCCAAATTACGGTGGAGGTAATGAAGATAATGGTGACCTCCCTCCAAAGACCCTATGCAGGTACTGCTACACTCACTGCCCACAACCCTGTAGCAGGCTCCCTCCAACCTGTGCCTCCACCAGAGACTCCCAGACATCCACAGGCAAGTCTGAGAGAGTCTCCTGTGGGGTCCCTGCTCCTTTCTCTTGGGTCCTGAGGCACAAGGTTCTGTTGTGCCCTCCAAGAGTATATTTCCCAGTCCTGTGTAAGTTCTGGCAGCTCTACGGTAGAGTTAACGGCAACATCCTCCAAGAGGGCTTATATCATACCCAAGTCTGCTGCACTCAGAGCCCCTGTCCCTGCAGCAGACGACCGCCAACTGGTACCTCCACAGGAGGCACTCACACTTCTATCTCAGTCTCTGTGGGGTCCCTGGGTCCTGGTGTGCACAAGGTTTGTTTCAGGCCTCTGATCATCTCTGGCAGGAATGGGGATTGATTCTAAATGTGAATTCACCCCTCCTACCATCTTGCTGCTCATGGTGTTCTCAAGGCAAGAATACTGGAGTGGTTTGCCATTCCCATCTCCAGTGGACCACATTCTGTCAGACCTCTCCATTACGACCCGTTCATTTTGGGTGGCCCCACAGGGCATGGCTTAGTTTCATTGAGTTAGACAAGGCTGTGGTCCGTTTGATCAGATTGGCTAGTTGATGAACTCCCTAGGTCGGTAGGTGCCTGATATACTACCGGAGATCAGGGAGAAATAACTCCAGAAAGAATGAAGAGCAGTATTTCATAGGATCCTGGAATGTTAGGTCCATGATGGAAGTGGTCAAACATGAGATGGCCAGAGTGAATGTCGATATTCTAGGAATCAGTGAACTAAGACGGACTGGAATGGGTGAATTTAACTCAGATGACCATCAAATATACTACTGTGGGCAGGAATCCTTAGAAGAAATGGAATAGTCATCATAGTCAACAAAAGAGGCCAAAATGTAGTACTTGGATGCAATGTCAAAAACAACAGAATGATCTCTGTTCATTTCCAAGGCAAACCATTCAATATCAGGTAATCCAAGTCTATGCTCCGACCAGTAATGCTGAAGAAGTTGAAGTTGAACAGTTCTATGAAGACTTACAAGACCTTTTAGAACTAAAACAAAAAAAGGTGTCCTTTTCATTATAGGGGACTGCAATGCAAAAGTAGGAAGTTAAGAAACACCTGGAATAACAGGCAAATTTGGCCTTGGAGTGCAGAATAAAGCATGGCAAAGACTACTAAAGTTTTGCCAAGATAACACACTGGTCACAGGAAAAACTTTCTTCCAATAACACAAGAGAAGACTCTACACATGTACATCACCAGATGGTCAAACCGAAATCAGACTGGTTTATTCTCAAAGATATATTCTTTGCAGCCAAAGATGGAGAAGCTCTATACAGTCAGCAAAAACAAGACTGGGAGCTGACTATGGCTCATATCATGAATTCCTTATTGCCAAATTCAAACTTAAATTGAAGAAAGTGGGGAAAACCACTAGACCATTCAGGTATGACCTAAATCAAATCACTTATGACTATACAGTGGAAGTGGGAAATAGATTTAAGGGACTAGATCAGATAGACAGAGTGCCTGATGAACTATGGATAGAGGTTTCTGACATTGTAGAGGAGACAGGGATCAAGACCATCTGCAAGAAAAAGAAATGCAAAAAGGCAAAATGACTGTCTGAGGAGGCCTTAAAAATAGCTGTGAAAAGAAGAGAAATGAAAGGCAAAGGAGAAAAGGAAAAAATAAGCATCTGAATGCAGAGTTCCAAAGAATAGCAAGGAGAGATGAGGAAGCCTTCCTCAGTGATCAATGCAAAGAAATTGAGGAAAACAATAGAATGAGAAAGACTAGAGATCTCTTCAAGAAAATTAGAGATACTAAGGGAATATTTCATGCACAGATGGGCTCAATAAAGGACAGAAATGGTATGGACCTAACAGAGGCAGAAGATATTAAGAAGAGGTGGCAAGAATACACAGAAGAACTGTAAAAAAAAGATCTTCACAACTCAAATAATAATAATGGTATCACTCAACTAGAGCCAGGCATCCTGGAATGTAAAGTCAAGTGGGTAATAGGAAGCATCAATAAGAACAAAGCTAGTGGAGGTGATGGAATTCCAGTTGAGCTATTTCAAATCCTATAAGATGATGCTGTGAAAGTGCTGCACTCAATATGCCAGCAATTTGGAAAACTCAGCAGTGGCCACAGGACTGGAAAAGATCAGTTTTCATTCCAATCCCAAAGAAAGGCAATGCCAAAGAGTGCTCAAACTACCGCACAAATGCACTCATCTCACATGTTAGCAAAGTAATTCTCAAAATTCTCCAAGCCAGGCTTCAGCAATACGTGAACTGTGAACTTCCGGATGTTCAAGCTGGTTTTAGGAAAGGCAGAGGAACCAGAGATCAAATTGCCAACATCTGCTGGATCATCAAAAAAGCGAGAGTTCCAGAAAAATGTATATTTCTGCTTTATTGACCATGCCAAAGCCTTTGACTGTGTGGATCATAATAAACTGTGGAAAATTCTGAAAGATATGGGCATACCAGACCACCTGACCTGCCTCTTGAGAAACCTGTATGCAGATCAGGAAGCAACAGTTAGAACTGCACATGGAACAACAGACTGGTTCCAAATAGGAAAAGGAGTACATCAAGGTTGTATATTGTCACCCTACTTATTTAACTTATATGTAGAGTACATCATGAGAAACGCTGGGTGGGATGAAGCATAAGATGGAAACAAGATTGCTGGGAGAAATATCAATAACCCCAGATATGCAGATGACACCTCCCTTATGGCAGAAAGTGAAGAAGAACTAAAGAACCTCTTGATGAAAGTGAAAGAGGAGAGTGAAAAAGTTGGCGTAAAGCTCAACATTCAGAAAACTAAGATCATGGCATCCGTTCACATCACTTCATGTCAAATACATGGGGAAGCAGTGGAAACAGTGTCAGACTTTCTTTTTCTGGGCTCCAAAATCACTGCAGATGGTGATTACAGCCATGAAATTAAAAGATCCTTACTCCTTGGAAGGAAAGTTATGACCAACCTAGATAGCATATTAAAAAGCAGAGACATGAGTTTGCCAACAATGGTCCGTCTAGTCAATGCTATGGTTTTTCCAGTAGTCACGTTATGGATGTGAGAGTTGGACTATAAAGAAAGCTGAGCGCAGAAGAATTGATGCTTTTGAACTGTGGTGTTGGAGAAGACTCTTGAAAATCCCTTGGACTGCAAGGAGATCCAGTCAGTCCATCCTGAAGGAAATCATTCCTGGGTTTCATTGGAAGGACTTCTATTGAGGCTGAAACTCCAATACACTGGCCAACTGATGCAAAGATTTGACTTATTTGAAAAGACCCTGATTCTGGGAAAGATTGAGGACAGGAGGAGAAAGGGACAACAGTGGTGAGATGGTTGGATGGCATCACCAACTCAATAGACACAGGTTCGGGTGAACTCTGAGGGTTGATGATGGACAGGGAGTCCTGGTGAGCTGTGAATCATTGGGGTCACAAAGAGTTGGACGCGACTCAGGACTGAACTGAACTGAACTGAACTGAACTGAACCATCTTCCTGGACCTTTTCCTTTGCCCTTGTACATGGGGTATCTCCTCACAGCTGCTCCAGTACCTACCGTCTTACTGGGGTTTCTCTGACCTTGGACATTAGGTATCTCCACACGGCCAGTACAGTGAAGCGAAGCCATTGCTCCTGACCTTGGACATGGGGTATCTCCTCTTGGCCGCTCTTCGGAAAATTCTGAAAGAGATAGGAATACCAGACTACCTGACCTACATCTTGAGAAGTATCTATGCAGGTCAGGAAGCAACAGTTAGACCTGGACATTGAACAGGAGACTGGTACCAAATAAGAAAAGGAGTACGTCAAGGCTGTATACTGTCACCATGCTCATTTAACTTATATCCAGAGTACATTATGAGAAACACTGGACTGGATGAAGCACAACCTGGAATTAAGATTGCTGAGAGAAATATCAATAACCTCAGATAGGCAGATGATACCACCATTATGGAAGAAAGTGAAGAATTAGAAAACCTCTTGATGAAAGTGAAAGAGGAGTGTGAAAATGTTGGCTTAAAACTCAACATTCAGAAAAGTAAGATCATGGCATCTGGTCCCACCACTTCATGGCTAATAGGTGGGGAGACATTGGAAACAGTGGCAGACTTTATTTTTTTGGGCTCCAGAATCACTGCAGATGGTGACTATAGCCATGAAATTAAAAGATGCTTGCTCCTTGGAAGAAATGGCCAACCTAGACAGCATATTAAAAAGCAGAGACATGACTTTGCCAACAAAGGTCTGTCTAGTCAAAGCTATGTTTTTTCCAGTTGTCATGTATGGATGTTAGAGTTGGATCAAAAAGAAAGCTGAGCACTGAAGAATTGATGCTTTTGAACTGTGGTGTTGGAGAAGACTCTTGAGAGCCCCTTGAACAGTAAGGAGATAGAACCAGTCCATCCTAAAGAGGTCAGTCCTGGGTGTTCATTGGAACGACTGTTGTTGAAGCTGAAACTCAAGTACTTTGGCCACTTGATGTGAAGAACTGACTCATCTGAAAAGACTCTGATGCTGGAAAAGATTAAAGGTGGGAGGAAAAGGGGACAATAGAGGATGAGAAGGTTGGATGGTATCACTAATTCAATGGGCACGAGTTTGAGTAAACTCCAGGAGTTGATGATGGACAGGGAGGCCTTGCAGGCTTCAGTCCATGGGGTCACAAAGAATCAGACACGGCTGAGCAACTGAACTGAACTGAACTGAATATTTTCAGTGTAGTAAGTTAACTGTCAGGTTGTAGGTATTGAAAGTGTAGCTAAATATGAAAAGAGAGTGATCAAGAACAAATAACAAAAATTCTAAAGGATCAAATTGAGAATTAAGTATCTGAAAGTGAAACTATTTTTAAATAGTGATATAATTATTTTGATAATTTTAAAGTACCCTTGAAGAAGATGCAGTAATAATATCATTTCATCACAGTGGAATATTAAGTAGTGGAGTTTGTTCAAGAAAATATGAAAAATATCAATAACCATATAGATCTAAAGCAATAAGATAGGTGATGAAATCAAACACACATTAGGTGTTTTGAATATTAATTGGATTTTTTGCATGAATATCTATTTGTATTTGTAGTCAGTAATTTATTCTTATTTCTAAGTCCATGTTCTGATGACTTGGCAAAATGAGATGGGAAGAATATTTGTTTTTAATATTCAGATGAATTTGTATAGAGCAGGTGTTTTCTCTTTAAATGTCTGAAAGAATCCCCAAGTGAAGCTCATCTGAGACTGGAGTTTTCTTTTTAAGAAAATACAAAATTATGAATTCAAGTTCATTAATAGTTGTGGATTATTTAGATATTCTAGTTATTCTGTCAATTACATTGTTTTTCAATAAAATTATTTTAATATGTAAACTAAAATTTTCTTACTACTTATTTTTTATAACTTTAAGATACATGGTTATGTTTCTTTTTAAATGAATTTTATTTTTATTAATATTGTTTTCTTATTTCATGTTTATCATAATTTCCTCTGCTTCCCTTGGAATTACTTTGCTCTGCTTTTTCTAGCTCTGTATAGTAGTGTATTAGTTTCCTATAGCTACTGTAACAAATATGGTGGTTTCAAACCACATTCATTTATTCTTTCATAAGTCTGCATGCCAGAAATCCAAAATCAAGATGTTGGCAGGGCTGAATTACTTCCAATGACTCTTAAGGAAATTCTAGACTGCCTTTTCCAGGTTATGATTGCTCTAGGAATTTCCTGTTTAGGGATGTATCCCTCCAATCCCTTTCATCTGTGGTCGCATTGTCTCCTCTTCAGTCTGTTAAATCTTCTTCTGGACTTGTCCCTGGATTAAGGGCCCAAGGAAATACCTAAGGGAATATCTATTAATGACATCTGCAAAGACCCTTTTACTAAATAAGGTAAACATTTCCATGTTCTAGGAATTAGGATACTGACATAAATTTCTGAAATCTAACATTCAACTCAATGCAATGTGTTAGTTAAATGCTTCAATTATGGACTTTCTTTGATGCTTTTAAGGCTATAATCTTCCCACTGAACACAGATTCTGTGCCACAAGTTATGATACATTTTACTTGTATTATTATTTGATTCAAACTATTTCTATAAGTACTATATATACATCCTATTAGCATTATTGATTCAAAATATTTTGTGATTTGTTCATTGAAATATGGTACATAAAATACTTAGAATTGTTTTGCTTAATAACATTGTTTTATCATCCTTTTTGTATTGAATTTTAAGATTGCTTTCACTGGGGTTAATAGTCTCAGTATACCTTTGGTCTTTGACATAAATATATATTTGCCCAGAATTGATAAATATTAAAAGTTTTCATATTTTCTTAAAGTTAATTTCATTGGTGGGAGTTATGGCTCTAAACATGTGAATTTTATCACATTTGCTAATCTTGTTATTCAAATATCTATTTTGAATTTGTCAGATTTTTCTATGTTATGAAGGAATTGTGTTGATAATCTTTATGGTTCAATATTTTAAAATTTCAACTTTAATCAGTTTCTTTATTATACATTTTGAAGTTATGCTATTAGTTTCATTAAAATTTAGGAACTTTATAATTTTATTTAAATTTAATATTTTTTCATAATTAAATGTATCTTTTTATAGCATATACATCTTGTTTTTAGTTTATTTTGACTGAAAACAGTTTAGTGTCATACACCAAGATGTTCAATAGCAAGTGGAATGCAAAATGTCAGACTAATTTATTGGTTGTTTTATTCAACCGTTTCAATATTGGAACTCTGGCAAACCTGAGTGGTTTCTTTGCTTCCTCATCCTAATGAGACACTCTGATTCAGTTTCTATTCACTGGACGGTTAATCCTTGAATGCCCTGAGTGAAACAGCAGCAAGAAATATGTGAGTCATGGCTAAGTGCCATCCTTTTCTCGAAGGTAATGGTCATTCAAGTTTAGTCTGTCTTGGTTGTACTCTGAAGCCTTCAAATAATTTTTTTGTGCATTTTCTCGAGTGCTTATAATTGGTCTCTCAAGGAGGCTTTAACTTTGACATGGCTAGAAGCCATGATAGGCTTATAGGGTTGTGGAAAGCAGGCATTGTTGGAAAAAAACACCAGTTGCATATTTCCCATTCATTCAAATAATGTCCTGAGGCAGTCTGCCCTTTGACACGGATATAGTTTGTCACAAAGTTCTGATAGTTTTTCCAAGTTCCAAATTCAACCTGTAGCCATTTCTTGATAGTCAGTGGAAGCGCACACACACAAATCTTTGGCATATAAAAATAGAAGTTTATTTCTCTGTAAAGGAATGGTTCAAATAAAGATGATCAGAGCTAGTAGAGCACTCTTCTACTGTAAATTATATATATATTTTTCATCCAGGTCCACGGTGGCTGCTGCCATTATCAGTTGCCCAGCAAAAGCAAAGTGATGTAGAAGTAGACTTGTAGGTGCTTCTTCCTTTTTAGAAATGACAAGCTGTACACTGGTGTGAGAATTTGGCCACAGCAAGCTACAGAGAAATATATCTTTGCCATTGATCAAATGAAAACCTGAGAGCTCTCTAACTGAATAAGAAAATTAATATAACTCTATAGCAAGTAGTTCCTACTGTCTCCATCTTTGCCTTCTCAGGGATGGAAAAGATATGGAGATGTTCAGAGTATCATGTGGTATGGAGGTGTAATGCCAAACATAAACCACAAAGTTCTAGTCTTCTGAAAGAAATCAGATACAACTCTATTCACTTCCACTCCTACAGATCATTTTCTATCAAATAATTTTAATACCAGCTGACATGAGCCCTCTGAATATGCTTCTGTAAAATTATGCTATCTAAAGTACACCCTCCACAGTCAGACAGCTTACAGCTCCTTACACCATGCTCACAATGAAATAAAATTTAATTTTTACGCAGCCTTTGAGTTTAGTTTCTCCTGAAACATGTCATTGTTTCTTCAGCTGATTTTTGCCATATCAAATTCTTCATTGAAGTAGTTATAAAATTTTGCACAGTAGTGTTAAAGTACAATTCTGAAAGCTTAAAGTAGGTACTATACTCTCAATTCATTGTATGTAGTAATCCTTTGGCTTCCCAGGATAAACGTGCCAGTATCAAAGTTGTCAATTTCAGCGAGAAAATACATATAGCAATACCTCTGTTTTCTTATAGTTAAGGTGGTTATTTTCATCAATTGTTTCAACTTCTTTCTAGCATGATCCCTGGGTCAGGAAGATCCCCTAGATATGGAAAAGGCAACACACTCCAGTACTCTTTCCTGGGAAATCCATGACAGAGGAGACTGGTGAGCTACAGTCCATGGGGTTGCAAAGCCTCAAAAATGACCTAGCGACTAAACAACAAACAGCAACTAGTGCAGGTAACATTATTGACACATTGGTTTCAGTGCACAGTGGAAATAGAAGTACAGAATAAAGGTCCTCTTTATTTATTTTCTTTTATATTGTTTTTAAGTGACACACTATTGGAGTTACAAGTAGGATTGAGTGAATCTTTGTACACTTGAGAGGCCTTCTAATTCTGCGGATCAATACTCACCATTGCATTTTTCTCAAGGATCATTTCTAGTAGACTGATTTTCTCTGGAGTTGTAGCTGGAGATAGGGGTAACTAAGTGTTTTTAGTTATTTTATATTTCTTAAGATACATTTGATAAATGGAAATAAGATTTTGACTAGGTCAAGTGCAATCACACTAATATAGCTGTATAGTTCATTCAAACTGTGGGTTTCTCTCCAGCCCATATACATCATCCAAGAAAAAGACATTTTACAAGAAAGAGATATGCTGTAAACAGTTGTAAATGGGATGATAAATGTGATCAATAACATAAAGAAGAAACTAAAGAATAATGAATTCCCATTTTTATATATTACGTATGACTCGGCATTTGGAAATTCACATGGGCCTATGTGAAAAGCATGTGATAAATGATGTCTGGAACTCAAGAAATGGGTCACAATCTTTCTCCCACACTGAATAATTTTCACAAATATGCATATGAGGGATACCTTTTTAATAAATGCTGAAAGTAAATCCCAGATCACTAATATTCCATTAAGAAGGTCAAATTTAATTGCATGTATTATAGATCTTATCTTTTTCTCTATTTTCCCAAGTGACAAGGAAAATGTAATTATTTTTGAAGCATGATAATATTCTATAAATGTGTGACCTTTTCACAGTTTAAGCAATAAAACTCACTCTAGGGTGTTTGTTGGAACATAATATTAATATAACTAAGCTATATTGATTTTGATTAAATATATTAGCATTTTACCTATAACATATCCTCTAAAGTGTTTTAGAGGACCATCAAGTATTACATGTATAAAATTGCTTAATATTTGAAGATATTTTTCTACAAGCATGTTTGTCTATTTACATGGTTTGTGAACACATATTCTTTTTTTAATTATTTATGTATTTTATTTGGAAGCTAATTACTTTACAATATTGTAGTGGTTTTTGCCCTACATACATTAACATGAATCAGCCACAGGTGTACATGTGTCCCCAATCCTGAACCCCCCTCTCACCTCTCTCCCCATCCCATTCCTCTGGGTTGTCCCAGCGCACTGGGTTTGAGTGCCCTGTTTCATGCATCAAACTTGGTCTGGTCATCTGTTTCACATATGGTAATATACATATTTCAATGCTATTCTCTCAAATCATCACACCCTCACCTTCTCCCACAGATTCCAGAAGTTTGGTAAACACATATTCTTAATTAAAATACTCATTTTAGTGTATTTGGGTTGGTTAAGATATTTGTTCTAACATTTTATGGAAAAATTCAAGTGAATCTTTTAGCCAAATGATATTACAAAATTTCTCCTGCAAGATACAACCTTATTTTCATATACTTGGAAAACATTTATGCTAAGAATATTGAAAGAAATTCTAATTTGTGAATTGATAGCTTCAATTTTATTCTTGTGTTGTAGAGATGATCAGAAGCCAGAAGTAGTATAAATGAACTGATTCCAAAATTGACCACCTCACAATTTAATATCTAATGAATTCTTGCCCAATTCATGAGTCCATTTTTTTCACCACATGTGTTAGCTGCTCGGTCATGTTTGACTCTTTGCAACCCTATGGACTGTAGCCTGCCAGGCTCCTCTGTCCATGGGATTCTCCAGGCAAGAATATTTCAGTGGATTTCCGTGCCTTTTCCAGAAGATCTTCCCGACCCAGGGATTGATCCCGACCCAGATTCTTTACTATATGAGCCACCAGGGAAGAACTTTTTGCTAGATAGAAATATTGTTTTTCCTTATTTTATTAACTGTAGCTTACATATGACATAATAAAATATTCATATTTCATTGACAAGCCAAAGCAGCACTGCATATATTAACCTAGGTATAAAATATCATACACATTTTAGTAAAAGTGTCAGCTAAGTTTTATTGAGAATTTATATAAATTAGCTTAGGTAATTCAGCTCAGGTAATTCTCTCAACAAGCCCATTAGGCAGTGATTATTTTTTAAAAATGTGAGCCTCCATAATCTATAAGGGCCCAAATATTAATGACTTAGTTAGCATGATATAATTTGATTTCTCATGCATGTGAAGTCTAAATAAGGGATTCCTGACTGGGACTCAATTCCACCAAGTCATTCAGGGAACCAAGTTGATAAAAGTTCTTCCCACTTTAACACAATACTGCTGTGGGGATCGATACGTATTCGGTAGATGGGGAAGAGTGCTAGAATCACACACACAGGAGGTTATGATGGGCCAGATTCTCTTCATATGCCCCTGGCTCTAAATATATCACAGAAAAAGGTCTTGGAAACAGGGAGCCTTATTAGCCCAGGAAAAAATTGTATTTTTCTGTGCTATTAGTCTCTACTATAGTGTGCCCCTCTGTTCATCAAATATCAATTTCATCATCCTTTTAGTATATAAATCATTCTCATTCTTTCCCTAGTGGAGATCCAATGTGTTTCCATCAAATTTCTTCACCCAGTTAGATGAAGCTGGGACGCTAGAACATATGAACCAAAAGACAGTTTACTCCCAGCTCATACACTATACAATGGTGGGGAAGAAGTACTATCATTGTAATTAATCCCTATTTTGAAAATAAAGTGTGGAGACTACATGCCAGAGAAATGGTGAAATGCAAAGTGGGGGAAGATCCTTAATTACAACCTAATTCTGTTCTCTGGATAAAAATCTCTGGTCTCTTGTGTTTTGAAGTCCTTGCTTAAATTTGTGGGACAACCTTTGCCTTTTTGAGGGCACATAAAGTGAGTATGGAGGCAGAAGGCTACTTCTTATGGGATGTAAGATTTCCATAGACAGCGTCCTATGCGTGAACACTTGAGATCTTAAGAGTACCTTTAAAATCTGTTTAGCCAAATATGTCATAGTTTTAGTGTTTAGTTTTGTTGGTATTATGTGAAAGTTGCTCAGTCATGCCCGACTCTTTGCGACCCCGTGGACTATACAGTCCATGGAATTCTCCAGGTCAGAATACTGGAGTAGGGAGCATTTTCCTTCTCCAGAAGATCTTCCCAACCCAGGGAACAGATACAAACTGCTATATAAAACATATTATCAACAAGGGCCTCCCAAGTCTCCTGCATTGCAGGCGGATTCTTTACCAGCTGAGCCACAGGGGAAGCCCAAGAATACTGGAGTGGGTAGCCTATCCCTTCTCCAGGGGATCCTCCCAACCCAGGAATCAAACTGGGATCTCCTGCATTTCAGGTGGATTCTTCACCAACTGAGCTATGAGGGAAGCCCATTGTTGGCATTATAATTTCCTCAGAAGAATAATATGCTTCTGATTTACTTGTTTCTAGTCAGTACTGTACCTTATGCCAGTAACCATACTGGAATTCTGTGTTAGAAAAATTTGTGAAATGCAATTCATTTTCTTGCTTTGAATTCTTTCTAATTCTTTTCCAAACAAATTAAAGCTACCTTGAGACAACCCAAATTTATGTGGGAAAGAAATACACTTAATCATATTTTTGTCCCAAAGATGATTCTTAATTAGCTGTTTGTACACAATTTCCTTTTCAATTGATCTTTTCTCTTCAGAGTGAAGGAAGAGCTGATTTTTCTGTTGAGGCTACACTTGAGGTAGCAGCTTTCTTTCCTACAGATGAGTTATTATCCCATTCATAGTTGAGAATAATGAGGCACAAACTCTGGGTTGTATAATGCATCTTGTGGTTTTGAAGTTAAGATTTAAATGCAGCCAGTTTCCTAAAGATAGTATGTCCTGTTCTGATGTCTCTTGCACCCTTTATCTTCTGCTCATAATGGCTTCTCTCTGTCAGGGTTCAAATATTGATCTACACAGCACAGAAGTGGAACAGATTTTATTACATTTCCTCATAATACTCATGAGTTCTTGCTATGGGTTTCTTTGAATCCAATCCTTCATCCATAATTCACTGAAAAACTGAAGCCCATGTGCATATAACCTCACTGAAGTGGGTGTCTGGAAGTATATTCTGGTTACACATTTCATCGATAACCAGGGGCATGTCCAAGTTTCTCTCAGACTTCAAGGACAACTCCTGCTGCATGCGCACATCTCTATACACGTGACAAATCTGAATTTCTGCAAGTGGCATTGATTTCATGTTTTAAGATCCATGCATATATGTCAAGCGCAGGGATATGCATATAGGTGTTTTGTGGCCACATGATATAATTTTTCTGTAGCAATTTAGAGTGGACAAATATTTTGAGTGAGTTGATGTAATAAATTTTTATGTGCTTTTTCTTAAAAACACTGTTTATATATTGTCATATATCTGCACTCATGCTTTTCAATTAGCAGAAGCTCAGAAATACTTTAAATGAACATTTTAAAGGAACCTTCACTGAAAATTCCAAGGGAGTAGATCTGAGAGAGGTCTTTCCCTTCCCTAGGTTTACTTTTAAAGTTCTGTAGCGTATTTCTATGATTTGTGTGGAAAAACCAGTACGTTCTTTAATAGTCTGTGGTAGGCAGAATAATAGCCCTCCAAAAGGCCAGTGTCTTGATTCCCTAAAATGGTGAATGTGTTACATTACATGTTAAAGAGACTTAAATAGATGTCATTCAGGTTGAGATTCAGGTTAAGACTCATTTGAGATGGGAAAACTATCCTGAATTACACAAGTAGGCCCAGCCTAACCACATGAGTTTTTTCTTTTAATTAATGAATGAACTTATGTCTGTGCTGTGCCTTTGTTACCTTGTGAGAGCTTTTCTCTAGTTGCAGAGCGCAGGGTCGACCTTCTAGTTGTGGTGCATGGGCCTCTCATTGCAGCAGCTTCTCTTGTGGAGCATGGACTCTAGGTGCATGTGTTTCGGTATTTGCAGCTTATAGACTTTAGACCACGGCCTCTGTAGTTTGAGTGCAAGAAATTAGTTGCTCTGAGGCAGGTGAAATCCTCCCAGGCCAGGGATCAAACCCATGTCCCCCGCATTGACAGGCAGATTCCCATCCACTGCACCACCAGGGAAGTCTACCTCATGAGTTTTTCAAAGCAGAGAATCATTAGAGGGAGCCGTGTTCCGAGGGAGCTATAGTCAGAGGGATTAGCAGTCAGAAAAAGCTGTGACAATGGAAGGAAACTAGTGTTATTTGCTAATTTAATTGTGACAATAGAAGATTAAGGGGATGGGAACAAGCTAAGGAATGAAGTGTGTTCAAAAAATTAGAAAAGGCAAAGAAATGGATTTTCCCATAGAGCCTCAGGAAAGTAATTCAGGCCTGACTGCTCACTGATTTTAGCCCATTGAGACTTGTGTTAGCCTTCTAACCTCCACAATTATAAGATATTCAATTTAGGTTGTAAACCACTAAATTTGTGGCAATTTGTAACAGAAGTGGATCTCTTAGATTGTATTAAAACACAAATAAAACCCCAATATCAGCATTGATCTTATATTTACAATAAAAATTGTTTGAAATTTCAGCTTTTTACATAAGAGCATTTTCTTATTGCTCCAAAACTGTCAACTAGGATCCAAAACTGAGGCTAGAAGATATGCCTCCTATTCTAATAATTGAGAAACTCGTGGATAAAAATGTTTGGTATCTGTGGGAGACACGTATGCCCCTTCGTACTACTTGAGTGGTAAGTTGCAAAAACTAACATTCTATTTTGGGGATAGCATTTACAAAGGGAATTCTTGAAATGGCTTAAAGAGCCATTCAAACCATTCAGATCTTGAAATGGCTCTCTTTAAGTCCCAGACATCTTATGAACTGTCTGATCTCTATTTTCACAGGGCATTCCTGATGGCAGGAGAGTTATTCCTTGGTCTTCATCAGTCGGATAGTATGCGTGGGTACCAGTTGGTACAGAAATAAAGGAACCTCAAGGTTTTCCATGAAGCAATACTAATGAGCTGGTGGTTAAAAAGAAGCAGAAAAAGTAAGACTATGACAGCAGAGATTATTCTTCATCAGAAATATCATTAAAGTGGGGTGTGGTCTACAGAAAGTACACAATAAATATGTCGTGAGTCCGTTCTCTGAAAGGCAAAAGAAAAAGTCATAACAATACCCATTAATTAAATGCAAAGAAACTTAACCTAAACATAGCCTATAGAATTTCACAAAAAATAATATGCACTTGAATCTTAAAAATTTTTTAAAGATCCATATCTCATGCGTGAGTACACAGAAAAAAGCTAATTGCCTGGAAAGATAAGAAGGTCATATGCAGATGTAATAATTACACAGACATGACTGAATTAACCCATAATAAGAATGAGGATAAGCATGGACTTATTACTATGTGATATATAGTTTGAAATTGATTTGCTTCACCACAATCACACTTTTCAAAAAGCCATATTTATAGTCAAATGACCTTTTCTAAGAAACAAAAATATCTATGGCTATATAAATATTTTGTTAAATCATTTCATGCTTGGATAACTTTTTTTTTTCTATTTGGAATTCAATACTTTCTATTCTTAAATGGTAAGAAATATACTATCTAAAAACTAACAGTCATTTAAAATATTGGATATTTTCTCAAGTCAATATAAGATGAAGGTAATTAAACTGAAATAGAACAACAGTTCAGAAATGAATTACTTATATGCAGTTAGAATAATGGCAAAGTTACTATTTTTCCAATAATTCAGTATGATTTGATACAAAAGTGAGGTGGTTCTGTACAGAAATATATGATGAGGCCTCAACAAACAGTGTCAAAACCTCAGTTTTTTTATGGGAAGCACATCTAGAGAGATAAGCTATATGGATCTGCTAAACTTGGATGGATTTGATTAATAATAGACAGTAGCTGGCTTAAAATTAATCTAAGATGGTGGTGACTCAGAGCATCAGGAAAACTCAGTTTTATTATCTTCCTCCTTCCTGGGGCCATGAGAATATCCTGAGAAAACCCATCTCATAACAACTTTGTTGTTTTCCAGTAGTTCAGTCGTGTCCGACTCTTTGCAACCCCAGGGACTGCAGAACTCCCTGTCCATCACCATCTCCCACAGTTTGCTAAACTCATGTCCACTGAGTCTATGATGCCACCCAATCATCTCATCCTCTGTCGTCCCCTTCTCCTGCCTCCAATCTTTCCCAGCATCAGGTTCTTTTCCAATGATTCAGCTCTTTGCATCAAGTGGCCCAAAGTATTGGAGCTTTAGCTTTAACATAAGTCCTTCCAATGAATATTCAGGATTGATTTCCTTTAGGATTGACTAGTTTGATCTTCTTGCTGTCCAAGGGACTCTCAAGAGTCTTCCCCAGCACCACAGTTCAAAGGCATCAATTCTTTGGTTCAAAGCCTTTTTTATTGTCCAGCTCTCATATCCATTCACGACCACAGGAAAAACTATAGCTTTGACTATACAGATGCTTAGAATACATATGACCCATTGTCCATTGCCCAAATAAGTTGTAATATCTGGCCAGAGTCAAAATGGAGAGCACCACACATTTATAAGGCAAATGCTGTGATTGTAGGGAGGGCTGGAAGTAGGGATATTACAGTACCATAGTCAGAACTCAGCAGAAATTATCCATGCCCCTCCCACACTGTCAAATATTCTTAGCCTTATTTCAGAAACCCTAGTGATCTTGTTCATCTGTGTCACAGTCTAGTGTGATCTACAGCAGCTCAGGGTATGACTTCTCTTGATTTTTGGGTCTGCAAACTAAAAGGACAAGATGTCCTCTTCAACACCTAACAGTAGTGAACAACTGTAATAAACTGTCTCGTTTGAAACATGGGAGAATTATAAGTACACAGCAATATTGATCAATGGCAATTTTTCAATGCCACCAGGCAATTGTTGCATGTATCCTACACCAGAGATAGGATGTGACTCCTAATTAGACCTGCTTCTGCTCCCTGGGATTAATTCTCCACTTCATTGGACAAAATGACTTATGTCTCTGCCCTGTAGGATATTCATTTCTTTTCCATAACTATCCTTGACCAGTTGTGAAAACTGAAAAATATGCCCATTGAGTGTTCTTTCAATGTATGTCTTACCAGTAGAAAGCTCAGATAAATTTTATTAGTCGAAGTTCTCTAGAGAAACAAAACAAATAGGAGTGTCTTTATATACGTATATTCAGTTCAGTCACTCAGTCGTGTCCGACTCTTGGCGACCCTGTGAGACTCTTGGCGACCCTGTGAACTGCAGCACGCCAGGCCTCCCTGTGCATCACCAACTCCTGGAGTCTACACAAACCAATTTCCATTGAGTCGGTGATGCCATCCAACCATCTCATCCTCTGTTGTCCCCTTCTCCTCCTACCCCCAATCCCTCCCAGCATCAGGGTCTTTTCAGATGAGTGAGCTCTTCACATCAGGTGGCCAAAGTACTGGAGTTTCAGCTTCAACATCAGTCCTTCCAATGAACACCCAGGACTGACCTCCTTTAGGATGGACTGGTTGGATCTCCTTGCAGTCCAAGGGACTCTCAAGAGTCTTCTCCAACACCACAGTTCAAAAGCATCAATTCTTCGGCGCTCAGCTTTCTTTATAGTCTAACTCTCACATCCATACATGACTACTGGAAAAACCATAGCCTTGACTAGACGGACCTTTGTTGGCAAAGTCATGTCTCTGCTTTTTAATATGCTGTCTAGGTTGGTCATAACTTTCCTCCCAAGGAGTAAGTGTCTTTTAATTTCATGGCCACATTCACCATCTGCAGTGATTTTGGAGCCCAAAAAAAAAATAAATTCTGACACTGTTCCACTGCTTCTGCATCTATTTGCCATCATGTGATGGGACCGGATGCCATGATCTTAGTTTTCTGAATGTTGAGCTTTAAGCCAACATTTTCACTCTCCTCTTTCACTTTCATCAAGAGGCTTTTTAGTTCTTCTTCACTTTCTGCTATCAGGGTAGTGTCATCTGCATATCTGAGGTTATTGATATTTCTCCCAGGAATCTTGATTCCAGCTTGGGCTTCATCCAGCCCAGCGTTTCTCATGATGTACTGTGCATAGAAGTTCAATAAGCAGGGTGACAATACACAGCCTTGACGTACTCCTTTCTTGATTTGGAACCAGTCTGTTGTTCCATGTCCAGTTCTAACTGTTGCTTCCTGACATGCATATAGATTCCTCAAAACACATGTCAGGTGGTCTGGTATTCCCATCTCTTTCTTTAAGAATTTTCCACAATTTATTGTGATCCACACAGTCAAATATATTAAATATATATGATTGTTAAATCATATTATTACATTATTTCTTTAATTTAAATATTAAATTATATTATTAACTTTATATTAAATTAAATTGTATTATTAAATATTTGATATTAAATCAAAAATTTTAAAGATATATGAGTACATTCAACATAGATTGGCGAGATGTGGTTTGGAGGTGATGGGAGGATATAAAAAGAAAGAGTCGACAGAAGAAAGCAGAAAGGTCTGCCACTATGACTTATTAACCCAAAGTAAACCATCTTAGCACACTGCTTTCTGTGTTTAATCTATTTTGTTTTCACTGAGTATTTGTATTTAGATATTTGGAATATAAAAAAAAGTGTTGAGGCAAACATTTATGTAAATTTCAGGCAATAAAAATTTGCATAATCAATTGCAATAATTTAAGAAATATATTATCTATAGTATAACAAGAAATTGTATTTTATGACTAATAGATATTAAAACAAAGTACATGTTTAGATGACCCATTTAAGTCTTTAAAAGCAACTGATAAGATAATATTTCAAAGTACTTTTTAATATTTTGTGATCTACTTGTATTCTTCTAAGTAATTTGTCTCAAAGTTCCACATTCAATTTTTATTTTAAAGGAAAATTAATCCATATGGTACTGAATTCTTTATACTTATCACAATGCTTTGCATGAGATGTTTTCTATCTGTAAATATTCTAAACTTCTTAAAAGTCCTTTATTCTATGTTGCACAAAGCTATTTTATCTAAAATTTAAGTCAAGGCTGAAAAGACTCAAATTTATTTGCAAATGAAAAACTTAGAGTTGGAATGAGTTGAAAACACTTCCTATTACAGTGTATTTGAATGTGTCTGAAAACTGTTAAACCCCAAAACAATTTGTGAATTTAACTCATTATGATATGACTGCTAACTAGAACATATATATATATATTTCTCCAAAAGTACAGATATTTTATCTTCTATTCAAGTATGAATGTTTCTGATTTATAGTAATCGGGATCATTTTTGACAATACATTGGTCTTCTCAGAATAAAATCACAATAGTTTATAGGCTTTAGATAACTGCATTATATTTTTTCCTAGATTTATGAATGCAACATATTATGCTGTCTATTATTACTTAGATATGGTCTTCAGCAATTTTCCCCTTCTCAGCTTCTATATCATTTACTGCTTTCATCTTTTAATTCTTATCATAGATAACATTAAATTTTTAATTTCTACATCATACACATTTGTTTTCTTCCAAAATACAAGTGAATTCTACACAGATATTAATTTTTACTTCTTCGTGTCTCACAAACTGACAAGCTCCATTGTTTATTTTTAGAATTTGTGCAGTAACCATATCATTAATTTATCAATAATTTATTTCTGGGTAAATATTGAGCTTGGAATACATGTAGGATAGTTTTTATTAACCGTGCTCTATTAATAATTAATGTCTATCATCTAAACAAAAGTTTTATTCATCCTGAGACACAATAAATACACACCTGAGTGAAATGGGTGTTTGACAATAATGCTGTGCTTGTATAAAGAACCGTGGAGACATAAAGTAAAAGATTTCAGTTTGGCTCAGGGAACACAGACCAGGTTTTATGGAAAGTTATAAATATGTTTGGGCTTCTCAGTTGGTGCTAGTGATAATGAACCTGCCTGCCAATGTAGGAGACATAAGAGATACGGATTCAGTCCTTGGGTTGGGAAGATCCCCTGCAGGAGGGCATGGTAACCCACTCCAGTATTCTTGCCTGGAGAATCCCGTGAACAGAGGAGCTTCGTGGGCTACAGTCCCTTGGACTGCAAAGAGTCAGACGTGACTGAAGTGACTTAGCATTCACTCATAAGCCTGTTTGCATCGTTGCTACATGTATATTCTCATTTATTTATGTTCTGCACATTCCCAATGATTCATAACATGGTAAAATGGCATGTGGGTTGCAATTACACACACACACACACACACACACACTCATACACATACAAAGAAGTGAAAGGAAATTTCTAGAATTTCCAAGGCATCATGAATTCAAAGCATAAACTATAGCACCAGCAATAACTTCAGTAAAAACTGGACACACAAACTTTAATATCCGCATCAACTCTTTTGATACTAGTCAACAGGTAACAATAGCCACATGTCAAGGGTAGCAAGAATATCAGTCAGCTCATATTCATGTTAAATAATTGACAAGGCAAGAAATCAAGTGTTATCACTTGGGGGGTGGGGGGATAATCAGTACTCTCCCTATCAAGCCTTAAAGACTCAGTGTGAATTCCATAATTTATCAGCAGTAATAGTGGTTTCACCAAAATAGATGTTGCTTTGGGTAATTGTAGTGGCTGAAAATGCTGACAGATAAGGATACAGATGGATAGAAGAAAGTGGTCAATATTATAAAATATCTGAAAGAACATTTGTTTCAAATGAAAAGATAATATCAATATCTTCCATTTAAAAAAATATCTTCTATTGCATAATGGCTTGAAAGAGGCTAGAATTTTTGAAGAGTGAATGAGACTGGAACTTCAAAAATTAATGATTATTTCGAGGATATTTTACCTTCAACCTGCTGAGGACTGTGACATATAGAATCATTTTAGTTCTGAACAGGAGGCAATTCATAAAAAAGACACAATTTACTAGGCACTTTTTTGTGTGACAAGCTAGGTGTGAGAAACATGGAGATTAAATAGACTTAATCTCTGTTCCTCCAATAGTATGAAGAGCTTTTTAAAGATATTTCTGTTTATATAATGTTATGTATGCTATAGTTATTATAATAGAATACATGTGTTCTTAGTCTTTGTGAAATTAATATACATTTGAGCCTTTAAAGATAAGTAAATATTAGAAAGGCCAGAGGGCTACCTTATCAAAGATTGACTATCATAAGAGCTAAAATTTATTCAAGTGCTTTCTTATTATTTCAGTGCCTGCTTGCCATTGAAATTCTTCTAAACACTTTGTGTGTGTGCCCAGTTGATTCAGTCATCCAACTCCTCACGGCACTATGGACTGTAACGCACCAGGCTCCTCCGTCCATGGAGTCTCCAAGCAAGAATACTGGAGTAAGTTGCCATTTCCTTCTCCAGGCAATCTTCCCAACCCAGGGATCAAACCCATGTCCCTTATATCTCCTGCACTGGTAGCCAGGCTCTTTACCACTGGTGCCACCTGGGAAGCCCCTAAACACTTTATATGGGTTATTATTTAAATCTTCAGAACAACTCTATGGAGGTGATCCTATCATTATACCAATTTTACAGATGGGAAAACCAAAACTTAGAATTGTCGTGTAACTTGCAGAGCATCACAAAGCTAATGGCAGAAGAGACCGATTGAAAACCCAGGTAGCCTTATCCTTGATCCAACATTCTTAGCATCTTACTAAAAAGGTAACAGCGAGCTGAGTAAATTCACCTTATCCTAATTATTTCCTTTAGTCATTTAAAGTTTTGTTAAAATAGGTAAAAGGCAGACTTAAGATCTGATGGTCCTGCACTATGGAACTTTAAGACAATTTAGGAATAGAGGCTGGGATACCATTTAGAGATAACTGTGTGTGAAATATGTCAGGATATGACTAATGAAAGATACAGACATAAATGAAAGGGGAGTTTATTTCAGACGCAGGCATTAAACGTTCCAGAAATTGATATTTTATCAGGTATAGAAAGTATGCAAAGGATGAAGGATGATTGGGTAGGTGATGTTAAATTTAACTGAGAGGCAATGCAAGCATAACAAGCCTGGATTGTGATTTGAAAAACTGGATAGAAGTTGGTGCTCTGTCTAAGTTTAGATTGAAATATCTGTTGAATATTTATATAGAAGTGTATGTCATACAATTGAATATATGTCTGAGGCAGAGGGAGAGAAAAGGGTCTCTGAGTTACATTTCAATTCATTTTAGCTTAATTTAATGGATATTACTGAGCAAGTAGTATATTTTAGTTAAAGAAAGAGGGATGAAAAGACTAACAGGAAATCATTCCTGCTCTCAAGGATTTAAACATCTAGGAAGATTCATCAGTATATGGGTGAAACATCAATTACATTACTCTAGGATAGCATTAGATTGAAAGAAGAAATGGACCAAGTCCAGAAGTGGAAACAATGAGGAGACTGATTAAAATGGTAAAATGATTACAATGAAGACCTAAAAAATGTAATGTTTGGGTATAACAGTAGTTTAATTTTAATAAGGGAAAGCTCAACAGTGCCCTTCACTTACAATGTCAATTTCCAGCATGCTATTTTATATTTCACTTTAGCTGTTCCTCTTTAAAAACATTTGTTTGCAATCTTAGAATCACTCTGTTTATCCAACAATGCATTCTAAATATGTACAGAAACTAAAACTATGTCTCCTGTTCCTTCTTTTTGTTGTATTGGTATTCTTTGCTTTCAGTGCATAGAAACCAGACAAATGCAGTGAAGATCAAATCCTAGCTTATGGGAAAAGGATGACTCCATAG
Organism: Odocoileus virginianus; assembly: GCF_023699985.2. Lineage (NCBI taxonomy): Eukaryota > Metazoa > Chordata > Mammalia > Artiodactyla > Cervidae > Odocoileus > Odocoileus virginianus. The sequence goes on along the minus strand of NC_069687.1, from coordinate 21,171,575 downwards.
TACAAGATTTGTAAAAAAATCACATCAAGAAATGTAAACATATCTCAGTTGTGGTTTAATTTTTCATGTTTGACATGCTTTAGAAAAAGCATATATGTTGTTGTTCAGTCTCTCAGTCATGTCTGACTGTTTGCGACCCCATCGACTGCACTATACCAGGCTTCTATGTCCTTCACTATCTACCGGAGTTTGCTCAAACTCATGTCCATTGAGTCAATGATGCCATCCAACCATCTCAACCTTTATTGCCCCTTTCACCTCCTACCCTCAATGTTTGCCAATATCAGGGATCTTTTCCTGTTAGTTGGTGCTTCACATCAGGTGGCCAAAGTATTGGAGCTTCAGCTACAGCATCAGTCCTTCCAATGAGTATTCAAAGTTGATTTCTTTTAGGATTGGCTGGTTTGATCTCCTTGCTATCCAAAGGACTCCCAGGAGTCTTCTCCAGCGCCACAGTTCAGAAGCATCAATTCTTTGGTGCTCAGACTTCCATATGGTCCAACTCTCACATTTGTACAGGGCTACTGGATAAACGATAGCTTTGACTAGACCTTTTTTGGCAAAGTAATGTCTCTGCTTTTTAATATGCTGTCTAGATTTGCCATAGGTTTTCTTCCAAGGAGCAAGTGTCTTTTAATTTCATGGCTGCAGTCACTGACTGCAGTGATTTTTAAGCCCAAGAGAATAAAATCTGTCACTGCTTCCACTTTTTCCCCATCTATTTGCCATGAAGTGATGGGACTGAATGCCATGATCTTAGTTTTTTGAACATTGAATTTTAAGCCAGATTTTTCGCTCTCCTCTTTGACCTTCATCAAGAGGCTCTTTAAGTTTGCCTTTACTTTCTGTCATTAGAGTGGTGTCATCTGCATATCTGAGGTTATTGATATTTCTCTCAGCAATCTTGATTCTGTCTTGTGATTCATCCAGCATGACATTTTGGAGGATGTACCCTGAATATAAGTTAAATAAGCAGGGTATAACAATTTACAGCCTTGACATACTCCTTTTCCAATTCTGAACCAGTCCATTGTTCCATGTCCAGTTCTCATTTTTTCTTCTTCACCTGCATACAGATTTCTCAGGAGGCAGGTGATGTGGTTTTAAGACTTTTTTCCACAGTTTGTTGTGATCCAGACAGTCAAAGCTTTAGTGTAGTCAATAAAACATAACTATATATTTTTTCCTAGCATTCTCTTGCTTTTTCTATGATCCAACAGATGTTGGCAATTTGATCTCTTGTTCCTCTGCCTTTTCTAAATCCAGCTTGTACATCTGGAAATTCTTGGTTCACATACTGTTGAGGCCTAACTTGAAGGATTTTGTGAATTGCCTTGCTGTCATGTGAAATGACCACAATTGTGCTGTAGTTTGAACATTCTTTGGCATTGCCCTTCTTTGGGATTGGAATAAAAACTGACCTTTCCCAGTTCTGTGACCACTACTGAGTTTCCCAAATTTTCTGATATGTTGAGTGCAGCACTTTAAAGCATTATCTTTCAGAATTTGAAATAGCTCAACTGGAATTCTATCCCATTCACTAGATTTGTTCATGTCAATGTTTCCCAAGGCCCTCTTGATTTCATACTCCAGGATGTCTGGTTCTAGGTTGGTAAACATACCATCATGGTTATCTCGGTCATTAATACCTTTTATGTACAGTTCTGCTGTGTCTTCTTGCCAGCTCTTTTTAATCTCTTCTGCTTCCATTGCATCCATACTGTTTCTGTCCTTTATTGTGCCCATCTTTGTGTGATCCGTTTCCTTGGTATCTCTAATTTTCTTGAAGAGATCTCTAGTCTTTCTTATTCTATTGTTTCCCTCTATTTCTTTGCATTGTTCACTTAAGAAGCCTTTGAGACAACATTTTATATGGAAATGTAAAATATTTGAGAAAAATAGTTTTTGTTCTAATTACAACTCTCATACTTGCTCCAGAAATTTTAAGAAGGAAAAAAATAAAAATTTAGGTTATTATAGGCATATGGACAAAATATACATATTTTGAGTGTTTTTCACATATGTACTTATCAAGCATTTATAAAACTGACTTAAAAGAGCATGAGATAATGTAAAATTTTAAAAATCCACATATTAATATATAGGTAGTCCCCAAATATGCCACTTCTAATCTATTATTGAGAAAAACGTCAACAGTAATTTGTTTGACATATGCTAAATGAAGAAAAAGTGTAAAAACAATATGTAACAAAATAACAACTTTCTGTAACATGCTAATATTATAGATATTTCCTGATAAAAATAATACAATCAGTATTGGTAGGGAATATAATAATATTAATAATAATAAAGTGAATTAAGTGCAAGAGCAGATCAGGAGGTGATAAAATTAGCTTCTAGACATAATTTTCACCCAATAATATAGGATTATAAATGTAATGGTATTATTTTATTATTATCCTTATAATATCAATTCCTGTGTCCCAAAGGAAACAACTGAAATAATTATATAAAGTATTTTTAGATAATTTAAATAATAAAATCTAAGAATATGTAAAAGTAGCTGGAAAATTAAAGTTCAATTAAAAATATTATGGAAGGGACTTCCCTTGTCAAACTCCCAAAACAGAGGCAAGGTTTGATTCCTGGTCAGGGAAGTAAGATTCTGCATGCTGCACTGTGTAACTCCCCACCAAAAAAAATTACAGAAGACACAAAAGGGTATCATGGAAGATATACTAAGGAAGATAGCCAGAATTATAAGAAATAAATTATGTTTCACTCATTCTTTCAGCTGATGAAATGCAATATAAGCACAACACAGAAAGTAAGTGAGAGAGACATTTTAGCATTAATATCAATGTGTGAGAGAATATGTGGACTTTTCAAATCAAAAGTCATTGAAAGAGAAAATGCAAATTTAATGTAATTTGATGTAATAATGTCTACTTCAAAGGAGGTAAAAATTACTTTCTGTCTAGACTGAGCTACCTATAGAGTGCTGTATTAATTTTAGATACAAAAATTTAAAATTAACTCAAGAAACTGAAGAAATGAACAGTTGGGTAAAACTTTGGAAAAAATGTTATCTGAGGAATGATGAGAGGGGTAGGAAAGTTAATACTTAGAATAAGGCTATTTTTTTTTTCAAATTTTTAAATAATCTTTATGTTGGAAAGAAAATGACTCATTCACTTTTTTATCCACAGGGTAGAATTAGGATGAGGAATAAAACCATATTGTAAGAATTCTTAAATGAGAGATAAACAACAATAAAATGTATAACATTTTACAGAAAAATGTTCAAATGGGGTCAGTTCAGTCTATAGACTTTAAAGAAGACTGATTAACTTTGAAATTTTACTCTTCAGTGTGAGCATTTTCACACTGAGAAGTGGCAAAGATCAAAAGACATAGATAAAAATGCTTTGATTTATGTTTATGTTTTATCTGCTACATATGTTTTCATTTATCTTGATCACTTTGAGGTCAGAGCTGTTATTTTTTATTATTATTACTTTTTTTTTCCATTTATTTTTATTAGTTGGAGGCTAATTACTTTACATCATTACAGTAGTTTTTGTCATACATTGAAATGAATTAGCCATGGATTTACATGTATTCCCCATCCCAGTCCCCCCACCCCCTCCCTCTCCACCCGATCCCTCTGGGTCTTCCCAGTGCACCAGGTCCGAGCACTTGTCTCATGTATCCAACCTGGGCTGGTGGTCTGTTTCACCCTAGATAATATACATGTTTCAATGCTGTTCTCTTGAAACATCCCACCCTCGCCTTCTCCCAGAGTCCACAAGTCTGTTCTATACATCTGAGTCTCTTTTTCTGTTTTGCATATAGGGTTATCGTTACCATCTTTCTAAAGTCCATATATATGTGTTAGTATACTGTAATGGTCTTTATCTTTCTGGCTTACTTCGCTCTGTATAATGGGCTCCAGTTTCATCCATCTCATTAGAACTGATTCAAATGAATTCTTTTTAATGGCTGAGTAATATTCCATGGTGTATATGTACCACAGCTTCCTCATCCATTCGTCTGCTGATGGGCATCAGGGTTGCTTCCATGTCCTGGCTATTATAAACAGTGCTGCGATGAACATTGGGGTGCACGTGTCTCTTTCAGATCTGGTTTCCTTGGTGTGAATGCCCAGAAGTGGGATTGCTGGGTCATATGGCAGTTCTATTTCCAGCTTTTAAAGAAATCTCCACACTGTTTTCCATAGTGGCTGTACTAATTTGCATTCCCACCAACAGTGTAAGAGGGTTCCCTTTTCTCCACACCCTCTCCAGCATTTATTGCTTGTAGACTTTTGGATAGCAGCCATCCTGACTGGCGTATAATGGTACCTCATTGTGGTTTTGATTTGCATTTCTCTGATAATGAGTGATGTTGAGCATCTTTTCATGTGTTTGTTAGCCATCTGTATGTCTTCCTTGGAGAAATGTCTGTTGAGTTCTTTGGCCCATTTTTTGATTGGGTCATTTATTTTTCTGGAGTTGAGCTGGAGGAGTTGCTTGTATATTTTTGAGATTAATCCTTTGTCTGTTGCTTCGTTTGCTATTATTTTCTCCCAATCTGAGGGTTGTCTTTTCACCTTGCTTATAATTTCCTTTGTTGTGCAAAAGCTTTTAAGTTTCACTAGGTCCCATTTGTTTATTTTTGCTTTTATTTCTAAAATTCTGGGATGTGGGTCATAGAGGATCCTGCTGTGATTTATGTCGGAGAGTGTTTTGCCTATGTTCTCCTCTAGGAGTTTGATAGTTTCTGGTCTTACATTTAGATCTTTAATCCATTTTGAGTTTATTTTTGTGTATGGTGTTAGAAAGTGTTCTAGTTTCATTCTTTTACAGGTGGTTGACCAGTTTTCCCAGCACCACTTGTTAAAGAGGTTATCTTTTTTCCATTGTATATCCTTGCCTCCTTTGTCGAAGATAAGGTGTCCATAGGTTCGTGGATTTATCTCTGTGCTTTCTATTCTGTTCCATTGATCTATATTTCTGTCTTTGTGCCAGTACCATACTGTCTTGATGACGGTGGCTTTGTAGTAGAGTCTGAAGTCAGGCAGATTGATTCCTCCAGTTCCATTCTTCTTTCTCAGGATTACTTTGGCTATTCGAGTTTTTTTGTATTTCCATACAAATTGTGAAATTATTTGTTCTAGTTCTGTGAAAAATACTGTTGGTAGTTTGATAGGGATTGCATTGAATCTATAGATTACTTTGGATAATATAGCCATTTTGACAATATTGATTCTTAAACAATACCATTCACCATTGCAACAAAAAGAATAAAATACTTAGGAGTATATCTACCTAAAGAAACAAAAGACCTATACATAGAAAACCTATTTATTATTATTGATTGCTTAAAATTCTAGACACAGACTTGAATTTCTTTAATGTGCATTTAATTGATTTGTGCTGATTATATTGCAACTTTAAGTAAAAACCAATGAGGATTTATAAAAAATAAGTTATACACTAATATGCTTTACATTTACATAATATTTTCAGAGTAAATAAGGTAACTTTCTGTAAAATGGAAGAATAAAGTGATGCAGCAGGCCATTTCTATTCACAAGTAAAACCGATATACTATTTAAGGTAATTAGTAATGAAAAATTTTAAGTATAAAAATATATTGGGAACTTAGAGATGAAAATGGAGAAAATGACACCAAGGTGTCCAGGAGCTGACAACTGGGGATAGGAATTTTGAGTATGCACTGAGAAAACAGACTTAATCAATGAGCAGGGCACATCATAGATCAATGAATGAGATCCTCCATAAAAGTGGGGTCTCCTCTAAGAGTTTTATAGTCTCTGGTCTTACATTTAGGTCTTTAATCCATTTTGAGTTTATCTTTGTGTATGGTGTTAGGAAGTGTTCTAATTTCATTCTTTTACATGTAGCTGTCCAGTTTTTCTAGCACCATTTATTGAAGAGGATTTTTTTTTCCCATTGTATATTCTTGCCTCCTTTGTCAAAAATAAGGTACCCATAGGTGCTGGGTTTATTTCTGGGCTTTCTCTCTTGTTACATTGGTCTATATTTCTGTTTTTGTGCCAGTACCATACTGTACTGATGACTGTAGCTTTGTAGTATAGTCTGAAGTCAGGAAGGTTGATTCCCCCAGCTCCATTCTTCTTTTTCAAGACTGCTTTGGCTATTCAGGGTGTTTTGTATTTCCATATGAATTGTGAAATTCTTCTAGTTCTATGGAAAATGCCATTGGCAATTTGATAGGGAGGGGATATATGTACACCTATGGCTGATTCATGTTGAGGCGTGACAGAAAACAACAAAATTCTGTAAAGCAATTATCCTTCAATAAAAAAATAAGTTAAAAAAAAAAGTTGGATCTCCAGTATAAACTCACATCTCTCTAATCGGTACTAAATATCCCAGCTAGTGGACCTAGGTAAACTATGAAGAAGGTAAACCAGACACAAAAGTCCAAATCCAAGAAAACAAAAATAAATTCTTTTGTGTGGAGTCATAGTAAATAAGTTCAGGAAGTAGTGATCAAAATTTATTCCACCCATAAATACAGGAACCCAAATGATTAGAAATTAATTAAAAGTGGCCTGGAGTTCTTCAAATCTGTGAGAGTAAAAAGAAAATCTACATCTACCCTACAGTTAAAAAAAAAAAATGTCCAATAGCTGTTGATGACCCCAACAATACAGATGAAAAGCAACCAAACAAATCCATATAAACCACATATGCTATTAGGGGAAAAAAAAAAATCTCAAGAAGGGAAAAGAAAAAAAATAATTCTGTGATAAAAAATATACACTGAACACAGAAAAACTTTGGAGAAATAAAAAAGAACAAACTGAAAATAGCATAATACATATAGTTTTAAGTTGTTCAAAAGTCCTCCCACTGCCAGAATAAAATGGGATTATATTTTTAGAAGAACAGATCATTTTGATAAAGGAAAAAATAAATTATCTAGAAATGAAAGCAAAATTTATAAGCATCCAGCCCCCTGCATCAAAATATCTCTCTGTTAAAAACTAGAGTGTCTTTTGTTTATTTTGAAATTGAAAGTTTTATGCATTCTTTCCTCCAGAATGTTTTCAGCAATAGACTTCTTGTAAATAATACTCATGTGCGAGTGGTGCCAATGATAAAAATACCTTTTTAGAAATGGAGATTCTCAAAGGAACTGTTATCTGATTACAGGGCAAACTAAGCAAAGATTGCTTAATTATAACTTTAGAAAGTTTATAAATACATTCTGTATTGATGAAAGTGAATGTGAAAATCTTTCAGTCCTGCCTAACTCTTTGTGACCCCATAGCCTGCCAGGCTCCTCTGTCCATGGAATTCTCCAGGCAAGAATACTGGAGTGTGTAGATTCCCTCCTCCAAGGAATCTTCCCCACTCCGGGATCACATCTGGGTCTCCTGCATTGCAGGGTTTTTTTTTTACCATATGAGCCACCAGGGAAGCTAGCTCCTTAAATATGCCACTATAATTTCACACCATTAGAATAACCACTCATATATGAAACTATTTAGTTACAGATTAGGAAATGTTCTCTCAATATGAAAGCAATCCATTATGAATTAATGATATTAACACTTGATATCACATTAGGGTTGCTGCTGTTGCAACACGTTCTGTCTTGTATTCACTAGAGATTTTGTCTTTGTTCTCTTTATGTCACAGCATGTAAAATAACAATTGAAATGGAATGAAGTTGAGCAGAATAAAATTCATAATGACAAGGATTGTAAATATTAATATCAGTTCAGTTCAGTTCAGCCACTCAGTCATGTCCAACTCTTTGCAACCCCATGGACTGTACCAGGCTTCCCTGTCCATCCGCAACTCCTACAGTTTACTCAAACTCGTGTCCATTGAGTCAGTGATGCCATCCAACCATCTCATTCTCCATCATCCCCTTCTCTTACTGCCTTCAATCTTTCCCAGCATCAGGGTCTTTTCAAATGAGTCAGTTCTTCACATCAGGTGGCCAAAGTATTGGAGTTTCAGCTTCAGCACCAGTCCTTCCAATGAATATTCAGGACTGATCTCCTTTAGGATGGACTGATTGGATCTCTGTGCAGTCCAAGGGACTCTCAAGAGTCTTCTCCAACACCACAGTTAAAAAGCATCAATTTTTTGGCACTCAGCTTTCTTTATAGTCCAACTCTCACATCATACATGACTACTGGAAAAACCATAGCTTTTACTAGATGGAACTTTGTTGGCAAATGTCTCTGCTTTTTAATATGCTGTCTGGGTTGGTCATAACTTTTCTTCCTAGGAACAAGTGTCTTTTAATTTCATGGATGCAGTCATCATTTGCAGTGATTTTGGAGCCCCCCCCAAAATAAAGTCTGTCACTGTTTCCACTGTTTCCCCATCTATTTGCCATGAAGTGATGGGACCAGCTGCCATGAGCTGAGTTTCCTGAATGTTGAGTTTTAAGCCAAATTTTCCCTCTCCTCTTTCACTTTCATCAAGAGGCTCTTTAGTTCCTCTTTGCTTTCTGTAATAAGTGTGGTGTCATTTGCATATCTGAGGTTATTGATATTCTTCCCAGCAATCTTGATTCCAGCTTGTGCTGGGGTGGACCAGTCCAGTGTTCTCATGATCTACCCTGTATATAAGTTAAATAAGCAGGGTGACAATAAAGCCTTGATGTACTCCTTTCCCATATCAGTTGTAATAAATCATTGGAAAACCTAGTGTCCTTCCTCCATCAAGCAATTATTGTTTTTCATATTTCTGTGTGTTGGCTGTGCATTCTTCCAGCCTGAGTTGGAAAACCTGTGGCTAATTGACCTCATAGAGTTCGATCTCATATCTGTGGGTTCTCAGCTGAAAAAACTAGAATAACAAGGATGTATGGAACCACTCTCTAGTTGGTCTCTCATTGTCCAGCCAATCTCTCATCACTGGTTCACATGGTAGAAGACATTCCATAAGCGAGAGAGAAAATGTCCCAAAGTACAATTATTTTACATTTCTCTGCCTTCCTTACCTTTTTAAGGAAAGTCATATAGCCAAGCCCAGAATCAAACTAGAAGAGCATTAACCAAAGGTCTGTATAGATGGAGGTGGTATAAAAATATATTCTCACATTTATACATAATAGACTTTTAGAAGAACAATCAATATGCATGTGTTATAATTTTTATATGACCAATAAAATCACTGTATGAAGATTATTTGTTCCAATTAAATGCTAGCTAAGAAAGCTCCTATTTCATTTTGCTTTCCTATACATGTTTTCTACTGGATAATTCACTGGACAGAAATCTCAGAATTTGCAGTTATAGTCCATAGGTATGAATATTTAATATTGACATATGCTCTATGGGCTTCCCTTGTGTCTCAGCTGGTAAAGAATCTGCCTGCAATGTGGGAGTCTGGGTTTGATCCCTGGGTTGAGAAGATCCCCTGGAGAAGGGAAAGGCTACCCACTCCAGTATTCTGGCATGGAGAATTCCATGGACTGTATAGTCCATGGGGTCACAAAGAGTTGGACATGACCAAGCAAATTTCACTATAATCTATAATCTCCATTATATATATATATATATATATATATATATATATATATATGTATATATATGACATACATTTCCTTCAACATAAATCTAACATACTTGAAGGCTTAGAGCTCCTGAAAGAAAATTCATATGCTTTCTTTCTTTATTATATTGTAATCTCTTCCATTTAAAAAGCCATAATACAGGACATCCTAAAGAGCAACCATATATAATAAACAAATTATGTTTATTTTTGAGAATGTTTCACCTAGCTACCATGAATTATTAATGTTTAATCATATCCCCTATCAAAAATGAAATCCAGTATCCTATAAGTTTTCTATCTTTGTTAAAATATCTCATTAAAAAAAAATCCAATGGGCAGAGGAGCCTGGCAGGCTACAGTCCGTATGGTGGCAAAGAGTTTGACATGACTGAAGTGAGAGCAGGTCACAAGAGCATCTAGATATATTTACAAAAGAACCATGAAAGAAGAAAGAATGTGATCAATGTCCCTGCTTGATTTGAGAAATAATTAGTTAAAACATCTTGTAAAATTATATTTAAATCCGTCTGCTCAGGCAGCTATAACAGAATACTGTAAACTGCATGACTTGAACAGACATTTATTTCTCATAATTCTGAAGAGTGGAGAGTCCAACATCAAGGTGCTGACCTATTCAATAGTGAGATCTAGTGAGAGCTCATTCCTGGCTAGCAGAGGGCCATCTTGATATATCATCACACGGTAGAAGGAAATAGATAATCTCTATCATGTTAGCTTAAAACTCAACATTCAGAAAACTAAGATCATGGCATCTGGTCCCATCACTTCATGGCAAATATATGGGGAAGCAATAGAAACAGTGACAGACTTTATTTTGGGGGGCTCCAAAATCACTGCAGATAGTGACTGCAGCCATGAAATTAAAAGATGCTTGCTCCCTGGAAGAAAAGGCATGACCAACCTAGATAGCATATTAAAACACAGAGACATTATTTTGCCAAAAAAAGGTCCATCTGGTCAAAGCTATGGTTTTTTTCAGTAGTCATGTATGGATGTGAGAGTTAGACTATAAAGAAAGCTGAGTGCCAAAGAACTGATGTTTTTGAACTGTGGTATTGAAGAAGACTCTTGAGAGTCCCTTGGACTGCAAGGAGATCCAACCAGTCCATCCTAAAGGAGATCAGTCCCCGGTGTTCATTGGAAGGACTGATGTTGAAGTTGAAACTCCAATACTGTGGCCACCTGATGCGAAGAGCTGACTCATTGGAAAAGACCCTGATGCTGGGAAAGATTGAGGGCAGGAGGAGGAGGGGATGACAGAGGATGAGATGGTTGAATGGCATCGCTGACTCGATGGACATGGGTTTTGGTGGACTCTGGCAGTTGGTCATGGACAGGGAGGCCTGGGGTGCTGTGGTTCATGGGGTCGCAAAGAGTCAGACACGACTGAGCTACTGAACTGAACCTATAGAAAGGAAGAAATAGATGCAAATGTCAGAGTTATGATTCTCCAAACATCCTCTGATGAAATAACAATATTTTTGTTTTCAAGAAAAGAAATATTTTCATGATCCAACTAACATATACACTGAATATTACATAGTGCTATCAAAATTATACAACTTTATTTTATCATGAAAGTAGCCATATATTTACATAACTTTCCATCTTGAACTATTTATGATAAAAGAATGGGATTTAGAAAGAGAATTGAAAATACAGGGAAAGTATGGCAAATGATTTCATAACCTGCCTTCATGCAGTTACAGAAGGATAATTGGTAGACATTATAAAATGTCAGCTTTTATCTATAGTAAATATAATTTGCACAGCAGAAAAGAGTGATTAGAGTCAGATCACTGAGAGGCTAATGAAAAGAGCCATTGGCACAGACGTGGATTGTTCATTCTGCAACAGATCAGAGAAATGACAAATGCTGAAGGTGTTTTTACATGCACTGAAACTCATCGCAGACATGCTCAATCATGCCCTGGGATGCAGAGCAATCTAATCATTTTTATTAAATAATTCAAATTCTATGGCCTGTGTTTGACTCACACTTTGAAAGGTATTGAATTGAGTCATTCATTGCTGCAAAGTTAAAGTATATTTCATAAATTGGGCTTGTAAGGAACATTAACAAAAGAAGCCTTAGCAAAACAGAACAGAATAGAGGGATGGGGCTTGGCAGAAACAATAAACTAGAGATCGAATTGCAAAACTAAATTGCGACAACAAAATAAATAGATCTTATATGCTGTTGAAAATAACAGTCAACATATTTGTTTTGTAAATGATGGCCTCTAATAACTATTAAAGGAGTTATTTGAAAAGTTTCATGTTTTATTTTGTACTCCAGTTAATGAGATTGTAGAACTTAAAACACTGCCTAAGGAAGAGAGGATGAAAAAAGAAAATTATGCTTCTTTAGCATCTTGTGGTAAATGAGTGCTATTGCCTAATCAAATAAAACTGAACTGCAAGGGAAATCAGAGGGAAGCAGAAATATCTGAGAAAATACCCAGAAACAAATTTAAAGGAAACCTAGAATACATGAAAGAGGAAAGGTCAATAGTAACAACTCTTTCTTTATATATATGTATACACACACACACACATATATGTATACATTTTATTATCATATATATTTTTGGATAATAAATCAATTGGAGTCATAAAATCCTATGAATTGCTCATATTATTTAAAATTTTGTTAAAGTATGTGATCAATATTTGGGGTGATTTTACACAAAAAGATTTTAAGGAATAATTTTGAATTAAGAAATTTTTAATACTTATCTCTATTATGCTACACTTATTTGATGACATGTAGTCTAAAGATAAATATACTTGTGCAATTTTTGACTAGAATTGCTATTTTATTTTTTCTTTGGAAGGTAAAATATAATTTAAATTACCATCTTCAGGAGAGATTAAGCAAACAATTGAGAAATTAAGATGATTTAGATAATTATAGTAAATAAAGAATCAAGCAAAAGTATAGCAACAGCAGCAATAGCAGCAAAGTAATTAGAAAGCAAGGGTGAAATTAAAGCAAAGAAAAATAAAGAAAATTTCAATTTGTCTGACCATAAGCCCGAATGAATGAAGGAATTTATCTAGAAAGAGAAGAAAATTGAGAGAGAAAGTATCATTCATTCTGAACATACTATTCATTAAGAAAAAATACAATGACAACGAGGAAAATAAAAAATGAACTAAACTTGCATAAGAGAAAAAAAAAAAATAACGGCCCAATGTAGAGTGCCATACAGAAATGCCATTAATCCTTTTAAACATGTACAAAGTGTTTAGTACCTGCATGCATGCTAAAGTCACCTCAGCCATGTCTGACTTTGTGATCCTATGGACTGTAAAAAAAAAGATGCCCTTTTCATTATAGGGGACTGGAATGCAAAAGTAGGAAGTCAAGAAACACCTGGAGTAACAGGAAAATTTGGCCTTGGAGTACAGAATGAAGCAGGGTAAAAGCTAGTAGAGTTTTGCCAAGCGAATGCACTGGTCATAGCAAACACTTTCTTCCAACAACACAAGAGAAGACTTTACACATGGACATCACCAGATGGTCAACACCGAAATCAAACTGATTATAGTCTTTGCAGCCAATGATGGAGAAGCTCTATACAGTCAGCAAAATCAAGACCAGGAGCTAACTGTGGCTCAGATCATGAACTCCTTATTGCCAAATTCACAGTTAAATTGAAGGAAGTAGGGAAAACCACTAAACCATTCAGGTATGACCTAAATCAAATCCTTCACAATTATACAGTGGGGGTGCCAAATAGATTCAAGGGACTAGATCTGGAGTGCATAATGAACTATGGATGGAAGTTCATGACATTGTACAGGAGACAGGGATCAGACCATCCCCAAGAAAAAGAAATGCAAATAAGCAAAATGGCTATCTGAGGAGGCCTTACAAATAGCTATGAAAAGGAGAGAAGTGAAAAGCAAAGGAGAAAAAGAAAGATGTACTCATTTGAATGCAGAGTTCCAAAGAATAACAAGGATAGATAAGAAAGTCTTCCTCAGTGATCAGTGCAAAGGAATAGAGGAAAACAATAGAATGGGAAAGACTAGAGATCTCTTCAAGAAAATTAGAGATACCAAGGGAATATCATGCAAAGAGGGACTCAATGAAGGACAGAAATAGTATGGACCTAACAGAAGCACAAGATATTAAGAAGAGGTGGCAAGAATACACAGAAGAACTATACAAAAAAGATATTCATGACCCAGATAATCATGATGATGTGATCACTCACGTAGCCAGACATCCTGCAATGCAAAATCAAGTGGGCCTTAGGAAACATCACTAGGAACAAAGCTAGTGGAGGTGATGGAATTCCAGTTGAGCTATTTCAAATCCTGAAAGATTATGGTGTGAAAGTGCTGCACTCAATATGCCAGAAAATTTGGAAAATGCATCAGTGGACACAGGACTGGAAAAGTCAGTTTTCATTCCATTCCCAAAGAAAGGCAATGCTCAAAATATACCGCACAATCGCATTCATCTCACACACTAGCAAAGTATTGCTCAAAATTCTCAAAGCCTGGCTTCAACAGTACATGATCCATGAACTCCCAGATGTTCAATCTGGGTTTAGAAAAGGCAGAAGAACCAGAGATCAAATTGCCAACATCTGTTGTATCATCAAAAAAGCAAGAGTGTTCCAGCTATTTCTGCTTTATTGACTTTGCCAAAGACTTTGACTGTGTGGATCACAACAAACTGTTGAAAATTCTTCAAGAGATGGGAATATCAAACAACCCAACTTTCCTCTTGATAAATCTGTATGCAGGACAGGAAGCAACAGTTAGACCTGGGCATGGAGCAACAGACTGGTTACAAATAGGGAAAGGAGTAGGTCAAGGCTGTATATTGTCACCCTGCTTATTTAACATGCAGAGTACATCATGAGAAATGCTGGACTGGATGAAGCAGAAGCTGGAATCAATATTGCTGGGAGAAATAGCAATAACCTCAGATATGCAGATGACACCATCCCTATGGCAGAAAGTGAAGAAGAACTAAAGAACCTCTTGATGAAAGTGAAAGAGGAGAGTGAAAATGTTGGCTTATAGCTCAACATTCAGAAAACTGAGATCATGGTATCTGGCCCAATCACTTCATGGAAAATAGATGGGGAAGCAGTGGAAACAGTGACAGACTTTATTTTTCCTGGGGGCTCCAAAATCACTGCAGATGGTGATTACAGCCATGAAATTAAAAGACAGTTACTCCTTGGAAGGAAAGTTATGACCAACCTAGACAGCATATTAAAAAGCAGAGACCTGACTTGTCCAGCAAAGGTCTGTCTAGTCAAGGCTATAATTTTCCCAGTAGTCATGTATGGATGTTAGAGTTGGACTATAAAGAAAGCTGAGCACCAAACAATTGATGCTTTTGGACTGTGGTGTTGGAGAAGACTCTTGAGAGCTCCTTGGACTGCAAGGAGATCCAACCAGTCCATCCTAAAGGAAAGAAGTCCTGAATATTCATTGGATGGACTGATATTGAAGCTGAAACTCCAATACTTTGGCCACCTGATGCGAAGAGCTGACTCATTTGAAAAGACCCTGATGCTGTGAGAGACTAAAGGCAGGAGGAGAAGGGGATGACAGAGGATGAGATGGCTGGATGGCATCACCTACTCAATTGACATGTTTGGGTAAACTCATCAGTTGGTGATGGACAGGGAGGCCTGGCATGCTGCAGCCCATGGGGTCGCAAAGATTCAGACACGACTGAACAACTGAACTGAACTGAACTGTTGGACTGTATCCTGCCAGGCTCCTCTCTCCACGGGATTCTCCAGGCAATAATACTGGAGTGGGTTGCCACTTTCTTTTTCAAGTGATCTTCTTGACCCAGGGATAGAACCGGCATCTCTTATTTGTCCTGTCTTGGCAGGCAGATTCTTTATCACTAACGTCACATAGGAAGCCCTTGTTTAGCACTTCCTTCGTGATTAATGCTGATTTTCTTTTCATATGTTTTTTTCTTTACCATCTTCCCTCATAGCTCAGTTGGTAAAGAATCTGCCTGCAGTGCAGGAGACCGAGGTTCTATCCCTCTGTAGGGAAGAACTCCTGGAGAAGGAAATGGCAGCCCACTCCAGTATTATTGCTTAGAAAATCCCATAGACAGAGGAGCCTGGTGGGCTGCAGTCCATGGAGTCACAAAGAGTTGGGCACTACTGAACAACTAACACACTGTATATCTTTGGTGAATTGTGTTCTAATTTTTGACTTCATATTATTTTATTTCTTCTTTTATTTATTTTATTTTTTCCCATATGAAATTTTTATTAATATTTTAAAAGAATAATGGAATCTTTTTTTTCTATTTCTTTTTTGTTTGCTCTGTTTTGTTTTTTCATTTATTTTTATTAGTTGGAGGCTAATACTTTACAATATTGTAGTGGTTTTTGCCATACATTGACAAGGTTCATGAAAGTGAAGTCGCTCAGTCGTGTCCAACTCTTTGCGACTCCACGGACTGTAGCCCACCAGGCTCCTCCATCCATGGGATTTCCCAGGTAAGAATACTGGAGTGGGTTGCCATTTCCTTCTCCAGAGGATCTTCCCAACCAAGGGATCAAACCTGGGTCTCCCACATTGCAGACAGATGCTTTAACCTTTGAATTTGAGATAAAATATTTGCATGCCCCATCTAACAAAGTGTTTATATCTGACAAAAGATAATTAAAATATTAAAATAAGTTTAAAAAGGTTGTGTTAAGTGGTAAATAAGACAAAGATAATTGCATTAAAAACTGTTTGCAAAGTGATTATTTTTAAATGACATTTCTTAGTTTTTGTATATGAAACAATGCTAATTTTATTCAATTTTTCAAATGTATAGCCATAAACTGTTACATTTTATTCTTTTTCCCGTCTACATGGTTTGTAGTGATGTTCCCTCTTCAATTTATAATATTGTAATTTGTGTCATTTCTCTTTTTTTTTCTTGATTAGTCTGACTAGAGAGTGATTAAATTTATAAAAATTCTTTCCTCAAAGCAGTTTTTGCTTTCACTGAATTTGTATATTATTTTGTTGTTTCTAATTTAATAGATATCTATTCTAATGTCTTTATTTCCTCCTTTCTACTTGCTTCTACTTGCTTTTCATTTAATATGCTCTTCTTTCTACTTTCTTGACTTCCCTGGTGGTTCAGACAGTAAAGTGTCTGCCAACAATGCAGGAGACCCGGGTTCGATCCCTGGGTAGGGAAGATTCCCTGGAGAAGGAAATGGCACCCCATTCCACTACTCTTGCCTGGAAAATCCCATGGATGGAGAATTCTGGTAGGCTACAGTCCATGGGGTCGCAAAGAGTCTGGACGCTACTGAGCGACTTCACTTTCACTTTCTTTTTCTATTTTCTTAGATGGAAATATCTATTACTTATTTGAAATCATATTTTCATATGAAAATATTTAATGCCACAAATTTCCTCTGAATTGCTATCTTTGTTACAGTCTACTAATATTAATATCTGTGTTTTCATTTTATTCACATAAAAATTTTTATTTCATTTTAATCTTCCTCTTTGACTTGTGGGTTATTTACAATTAGATTGCTTAATCACCAAATTTGGGAATTTCCCAATTATCTTTGTGCTATTTTGATTAATTATAATTTATTAATTATTATCAATTAATTATTAATTCTCACATAGGCTGCAAAAATACTAGAAGAGAAAGCACAACAGTAGTTGTGAGTTGTAGTGCAACTAGTCAGAAAAAGAAAGGCAATTTGAAGTAATGTTTCTGTTGGTTGGTGTTTGAGAAACACAGAAAAGTACTTGTGTTATATTGAAATCAATATTTGGCTGTTTTGAAATTACATTATTTAAACTCTACTTCTTAGACTTAAATATTGCTATAATACTGGATCTTGAAGCTTTCTGAATCAATAATGTGAAACATTTTTTTATTGAACTCCTGCACTCTGCAAAGCAGGTTTTTCTCAACACTTTCTTTATTGACAATATGAGTCACACAATTCTTCATGGTCATTGCTCACCCTGTGTAAAGTAGGATACTTAACAGTACTCTTGATTTTTTTTCATTCCATGCCAGTAGCACCTGTGTCCACTTGTGACAACCAAAAATGACTCATGAAATCCAAAAAATACCTTTGAACATAAACAAATATCTCCTGGGGGGCAGATGTGTGCCTGTTGAGAGCCACTGCTATAAAGGAACTTAGTCCTAAGCACACAGCCTAGTAAAACTTCAGCAGCTTCCTCTCTGTCATGGAGTCTATGTCCCCAGAAAGCTAACCTGCAACTATTGGCAGTTCTGAAAAAGCTGATGTGATAACATGCTTTCTCTTGGTGGGGAACGAGATTTTTGTTGAGTCCTGAGATATGGTGGTATTTTGGTCAGTGTCTCATGAGCAATGCTGCTCTGGCTCTGAATTTTTTTGGAAATATTAACATTGCCACACTAACCAGTCAGAAACTTGGGAGTCACATTGGACTTCCATCTGTATCTTGTCATTGGCAAAGTCCTATGTGTACTGTCTTGTAAAATTTCAATCATGAGTGTCTACTTTTCAGCCCACTGCTATTGCCTATGTTCTTGCCTTGAGCATCATTCTTTTTTTTGTTTGTTTGTTTGTTTGTTTTTTGAGCATCATTCTTTAAATTTGATTGTCTCATGTTATTTTCTAATCAATCCTCCATTAGCTAGTAGAGTGGCCATTTGAATATTAAAAATTTATCTGGACACTTCCAAACAGCATTCTTCTGTGGCTTTTCATTATATACAGAAAAAAAGCATTTATGGTATTCTGTAACAGGTACTTGAGAATTATCCTCTTCATTACATTGCTGTCCTTCTTTCCTGCTCTATCTTTCCTACTATAAGCTATTATTATAAAGCATAGTTAACATTTGTGGAGTATGTGCTACTAATCAGGACGAGAGTTGTCCAAAGTGACTTTCACGGGTTACTTCATGTAATCCTCACAGGGTACAAGCCTACTAAACTACTGACAACACAGTGAGTATATCAAGCTAATGTGTGCCTCAATTACCTACTATTTCCTCCTCATCGCATGGTGACATCTCCTTTCTCCTGTCTGCTATGTGATTATTGGCTAATCCTCCCAGACTGTTCCTTTATTCCCTCTTCTATTAAAACCTTCTGCTGCCACTTCAAATGTTAGTGTTGACTTACTCCCCACTGTTCATTTTAGACATTTCTATCATAAAAACTCTAAAGTTTTATTAAAGTCTTTTTTCAATCATTCACCTCCTTACTGATCTTTTAGCAATATAATGATGAGATAAATCATATCAAACATTTTCTTTTTGGCAAGCCAGATTATTTAATGAATGTTTCAAAAATCGATAATACCACAGTCTTATTCTGCCAACAAGGACAATGATTAAATTATTTTCTCAAATGTTGGTCAAAACTTGGTTTAGAGTTGCATCACAGTACAGCTGCAAAAGGGTAGATTTTAAAATCAATCACACCAGGGTTTGAATCCTGGGTTTTGACTCCTATTAATACATAAATTCATCTATGGTTCCCTTTTACAATAACACTTACCTCTGAATGTGATGATAACAACACTTTATTTTTTTCGATAAATCTGAAAGGCAGACTGTTTACTTCAGATTACACATAGGGCATAGGAAAGCCACAAATGACAACCAGACATGCTTGATTTTACAGCTGAGTTTTAACTCTGCCTTCTGAAATGTCAAGCTGAGTGGAACCAGAACTGGTAGTCAGAAATACAGACTATTAATGGCTTCATGTTCTATGAAACAATGATTCTACATTTCAGATTCATTGAAAAATATAAATGTCAGTCTCAGGATGCATGATGCTAGGCAGGGTCTAACTGGCTTTAGCTATAAACCAGGTTCTCTTAAGGTGCCAGACTTTGGGAATGTTCCTTTTTGCAGTAGCCCAGTGTTGGAGTTATTGAAGGAAGCCTTGCGTGGGCCACAAGTTGATAGTCAAACCTCTGGTAATGGCATATGGAAGACCGTCATCTACATCCAAAAAAATAAGCCACCGTGGCTGCTGGAACTGAATTACCACATTACCCGCTGCCTCCCATCCTCTTCTTCCACAATTTCTCCAATTCAACTGAAATTCCCCTACACTTGAACCTTTATATTCTGCTTTGCATTATCCAATTCCACTCTAGGGCCTGCCACCATTTGTATAGCACTGTTCTCCATAACGGAAAATTAATTGATAAGGTGATACTTCATTGCACTTGGAAAATGAACTGGCTTCCCAGAGAAGAAATGGAATGACTGAAAATTCTCTTAATTATAAAAGTCAGCTACAAAGGCAAAAACTAATAAACCAACTTAATAAAGTTGTTTTTCACTTTCATTTGCACTATGTCAGTATTTAATTTAAGTGAAATTCAAGTAGAAATTTCAGTAGCAAGCTAGCAGAGCATGAGAAGTTTGTATTAAAAAATGTATAGGTAAATTTTATTTTGTGTTAAGCATTTAATAAACACCAATGGATAAAATTACTATACTATCAGACAATCTATCAACTAGATTTGCATCCAGTGATTTCTTCACTTTCATAAGATATTAATTATAACAGATTAATTGTGAACAGCAACAAAAAAGAATATGTTTTTTATGTATTTCTGAATTGTTTAACCTAAAATTATAAAATAAATTTATATAACCTTGAGCTTATTGTGTAGTAATTATCTTTCTGAATTTTTTTCAATACAGTTGCTTATTAAGAATGCTTGAATGAATGTGTTTTATATTAAATTAAATACAATTTAACTTTAATTTTATAACAACAACAACAAAAAAAAAACACAGAATACCTAAAGGCTACTTGGCTGACATTCTTCTATTTATTGATATAGATGTAGTCCCCAACTATCCATTGTGATATATTTCTTTAAAGCATATTTTACAGAAAAACAGTATAAAAGAGTTTTCATAGGACAAAAAGGCTGCAGACACTGTTTTGACACTAGATGGCATTCCTGTGTAATCGGAAGAGCAAAAGGCTAAAGCAGTCTCTGCTGTTTCCCAGGACGTGTCATAAATTCAGATTAATGAATTGCAGCTGAAGAAGTTTAAATCAGGCTTTTATTCAGAAGATAATGTGAATAAGCTGATTTTGTAACATGTTATTTATAGTTTGTTGGCTATTACAAAATTAAAAACATTTTTTCTCCCTTCATAAATTATAAGTACAGATTCTAGCCACTAAAGCTATCTTTTTGCTTTTTTCTATGATACCTATTCCCATGCAAGTATTTTTGCTTATGTTAATAATGCAGAAAACATATTTATTTCAATTTTCTATAGCATATTGTCACAAGATATTTCAATGGGAATATAAGTCCACAGATTAAAGTTAAATCTTAGGTTCATTGTCAAAAGTTTAAACAAAATATAGGAACTTCTTAAAATTATTGTAAAAGTCAAACTTTCAAAAAAATATCTTATTGATTGTAATTGTATATGATGATGAAATAAGCCACTAATTTAATATGATATGTCCTTTGACATTATGTTACATGTATGTATCTTGTCAACACATACCTTCTCAAACTTTTATATAGCAAAGTAAATTCATAAAAAATGATGAGACAAAAAGGAAGTTGTCCAAAACGTGGAACTGAGGGGATAACTTTATCAAAAACCTGGAAGTCATTCTTGATAAACTAACAGATATGCTCAGTGTTAGATATAAACACACAGTAATTAAAGTTTTAATATAATTAAATACTATTTTCAGAATTATAGCAATAAAATGCATATCATTGAATTTGTCCTCCATAAAACAAGAAGGACATTAATTTTTATATTAAGAGAGCTCAGTTATTGACATATTATATGCCCAGCACATCACAAATATAATTGCTAATTTTCAGAACAGTGCATTTAACTAAATTCCATTTCCCTACTACTTGATATGAGAACATACTGGGTTGAAGAATTAAATTACTAATCACAGGTCACCGAATGTTAAAGCCAGAATTTGACCCACAGCCTATTGCCTCACCCACAGTGAATCTTTCACTACATAACTCAGCATGCTTGTTATGGAGTGGATTGTATTCCCTACAAATTCATATGTTGAGGTCTCAAAGCCTAGTACCTCAAAATTTAACCATATTTAGAGATGGACCTTAAAAAAGTAATTAAGTTTAAATTGGATTATATACTTCTCTGGTGGTTCAGTGGGTAAAGAATCTGCCTACAATGCGGGAGACCTGGTTTTCATTCCTGGGTTGGGAAGTTCCCCTGGAGAAGGAAATAGCTACCTGCTCCACTATTCTGGCCTGGAGAATTCCTTGGACAGTGTAGTTCACAGGGTCACAAAACGATTATATATGGCAGTGTCCATACATGATGAGAAAAAGAAAGTGGGGTATATGCTGAGAGAAAAGGCCTTGGGAGGACTTTGTTAGGAGACAGCTGTCTGACAACCCAAGAGAGAAAGGCCTTAAGACAAACCAAACCTGCCAGCACCTTGATCATGGATTTCTAGCCTCTAAAACTGTAGGAAAATAAGTTTCTGTTGTTTAAGCCACCCAGTCCACAAAATTTTGTTATGGCAGACCTATCAATAAAAATGATGTTCAAAATCATATCCTTAACATTTAATGGAATCTGCCTTATAATGTTTTCTAATATATTTAAAACAAAGAATCTTTCTGCAAAAATATTCTTAAAATAAAATACTATATGTGTATGCGTGGTAAGTCATTTCAGTCATGTCCTACTCTTTGCGACCCCATGGACAGTAAACCACCAGGCTCCTCTGTCCATGGGATTCTCCCGGCAAGAATACTGGAGTGGGTTGCTGTGCTTCCCTGCAGGGAATCTTCCTGAACCAGGGACCAAACCACATCTCTTACATCTGCATTGGCAGGTGGGTTCTTTACCTCTAGCACCACCTGGGAAGTCCCCAAATACTTTGAGTACAATCACAATGCTAGTATGTATGTGAGAAAGAGGGGGAGAGAACTACTCTACTACTATTTGTCCTAGAGAGAAGAACCACTACAAATAAGCCTTCAACTTTATTCAGTCACTTTTAACACCTTAGAAATATTTTTCCTGGTATATATTCAGGTAAAAACTAAAGTTACAAACTAATGCTTAAGTGAAATAGAATATTTTCAAAAATCTTATTTAAATTGTCTGTAACCCTAAGTATGCATTGGAAATTTCAAATATTAAAGCAAAGTCTTAACTTTATTGGTACTAAACTTGTATCTCTGCCATGCATGATATTGCATGCATATGTGCTCAGTCATTTTTGACTCTGTTCAATCCCATGAACTGTACTTGATCAGGCTCCTCTGTCCATGGGATTTTCGAGGCAAGAATACTGAAGGGGGTTGCCATTTCCTTTTCCAGGGAGTCTTCCCAACCTAGGGATCGAAAATGTTGTCTTCTGCATCTCCTGCATTGGCAGGCAGATTCTTTAGCATTGCACCACTAGGAAGCCCATATATCTTTCCCATGAAAGTATTTAAAAGCACTGATACCCAAGTACCAATAATCACTCCAACCACAACCTACTTCGACTCCCCCTAAATGAGTGGGTGCTGATGCTGTGCTGTGTTTAGTTGCTCAGTCGTGTTAGACCTGGCTTAAGTCAGGTACAAGTTGAGCATCATAGTTTATGATGCACCAGAAATAAAGAAATTCTCCAAGACTAATGACTCACTCATACAGATACAGTATTCAGTTTGAAAATTCTAGTACTTTTTACATTTGCAAAAATTGGAGTATCAAAATTTTAATTATTTTAATTGACTGGAACAGATTGAATAAATAAAGATCTATGACTGCACAGGAGGACTCCAATGAAAGAAATACAAAAATCTAACAAATAAACAAAAACCAGTTAGTACAATTAGATATCTCTAATACACGTTTTTCAGTCCAAAAATTGATATTAAAGAAACAGGCAAACTCTTAGTCTGCTTTTGATTAAAAGTGTACTTCATTCAACATATAATTCTAGATAAATAAGAAATCATACTCTCATGACAACAATGCTAGTTGATAAAAGCAAAGGAATTAAGAAATTGAAAATTGTCAATGGCCCCCAATGAAATTATTAATTCAGAAAAGAACCGCCAATCAGTGCTAAACCCAACAGGTGAAATGCTGTTGGATGATGATCGAACATTCACAGAGTTCCAAAGTGCTATGCCATGAAATCATTTCTCAACAAAATGTGGTAACAATGCAATGAGAAAACAAAATAGCATAATTCATCTCTTGATGTTAAAATATTCAATATGAATCCAACCTCTCTTCTTTGGAGATTATTTCCAGTTTACATAAAAACAGGAGACAGAGGAATATGTTAAATAGCAATTTGGAAAAGGTGACAGAAATCTAGAATAGACAGCATTTTCCAGGTCAAATGTCTTCAACTTTCCCATAAGCCAATATGAGAAAAAAGGATGAAGGCTAGCATTATACTAAGTTAAATAGGTTGTTAAAATATAACAAGAAAATTAAAATGTGGGCATTGGTTATATATTTTATTTAGGTGTAAAAAACAGTTACTAAAGAAATTTTGGAGAAACGTTGGATAAATCAGAAATGAAATGTATAATAGATATTAATTTTGTTAGCAGGGTACTTAATTGCAGTAAAATATGAAAACTTTATGATTTGAACATACTTATTCACGATTTTAAATATAAATTGCTATGACACCTGCTAATAACTTTTAGGTATTTAACACCTAAATGCCTTCATTATTGCTCCGCTGGCATCTCAGCTGGAAAAGAATCTGCTTGCAATGCAGGAGACTCCAGTTAGATCCCTGGGTCGGGAAAATCTGCTGGAGAAGGGATAGGCTATCCACTCCAGTTATTCTTGGGCTTTCCCTCGTGGCTCAGCTGGTAAAGAATCTGCCTGCAATGTGGGAGGCGTGGGTTTGATCCCTGGTTGGAAAGGGTTGGGAAGACCCCCTGGAGAAGGGAACTGCTACCCACGCCTGTATTCTGGCCTGGAGAATTCCATAGAATGTATAGTCCACGGGGTCACAAAGAGTCGGACATGACTGGGCAACTTTCACTCACTTCACTTTCACCTTCATTATTTGTTTTTTGTGTGGGCAAATGAAACAGATTATCAAAACTGAAAAATTATTGAGTCTAGACATTAGTATACTTGAGTGTTAACAATATTACTCTTTATGTTTTCCTTTGTTTTTGAACATTATTCTTATAATAAAAGTTTAAAGTTCCTCAGATTGTTTTCTATTGTAAAGATCATCTACAGTACAAATACCCATATCTAATACATGGCATGAATAATAGTTGCTTTTACAGGAGTGAGATGATTAAATCCGCTGTTCTGAAATATAAGTAACATGCAATTTTCCAGTGTCACGTGTTTATAAAGAGACATGTTCAGTATTTATAAAGAGACACAACATGATATTTCTAATTCATGTAGTCAATTAGAGGAGTTACAGTTAAAAATTCCTTCTGAGTATTTTATACCAGCCTATCAATCATTTAAAGACTTTGAGAAAACAACTGTCATTTAGTATAGGTTTAGATGACAGAAAACTAATTTAATGATTTGAGGCTATGTTCTCTGTCATGTCAGGAGTGTACTGCTCAGAGTTCATTACCAGCTCTGCATGACCCGACATAAAATTCAATACAGCACATGCCCCGTGGTATTCAGTAGTAAGGGATAAGAAGTCCTTTGCCTGATGAGATGACAAGGAGGGAGAGATGGCAGGTAATTTGCTTTTTGTGACCTCTAAGTCTTTCCCATTACTTACTGATTGAAAATGTACACTAGGTGAGCCCTGCAATGACAGATAATCATAGTCACATATGGCTATTGGATTTTTGTTTACTTGACTTTACTTAACTGTATTCTATGGAATGCAATTAGTGACTGAAAAATCAAATTTATCTTCCACAATTATAAACTGATTCTTCACTAAAAAGAGAAGTATTTCATATAACTGAAATTTTCAGTACTTCTCCATGAAAAAAAAATACATATATTTTGCAGTGAGAGAGTAATTGTTATAAGAACTACAATGTTAATGACTTGCCACATGGATCCCCCTCAACTGCCATCAACATCTCTTGAAGTCTTGAGGCCAAAATATGTACATTTCCTGTCACATTAAACATTATCCATTTAAAAATTAATTGAAGGGAATTCTTCCTCATGGAATTAATTCTGAATTTGTTAACATCCTTGTGCGAAGCACCTACTTGCAAGTTCTGAAACAAATGTCCAAATTATTAGTGATAAATATGGAATTCTTGTACTTTATTCAAGCCCAGATGTAATGATTCATATATATATATATATATATATATATATATATAATTGCATCTATATGTATTATTGCAAGATAATTATGACTTGTGAACTGTCACAGACACATTCACATTTTAAAAAATGCTATGGACAGCTTGTCACACTAAAAAGTCTTACTTCTACACTAATGAGGCTAATAGATTTTCAAGTTAATCAGGGTTATAGTAATAGTTTCACAAACTAACTCTGAATGCAGGTTGGTAACTGAGATATATCTTTCTTTTTTTAAATACATCATGCCTAAAGTATGTGATGTTCTATAAGGCTAAATGTAAACAAATTCTATTAATTTTCAACAAGTCACTGTTAAGTAAAATAAAATTGCTGTTTGATTGTAGCAAGGAAAACTCCAAACAGAACATATTAAATCAGCAATATTGGCAGTTGGAAAAGACACATTGCCTAGATTACTGTTAGTGACTAGGGGAATAAATGACCAATTTCAAAGTTTTAGAAGCACTTGGAAGAGTAAATGAAGATAGCTTTTGAAAATTGCTGATGGGAATTCATCATAATGGAAGCCTGAGTTATATAAACAACATTTATTTTCCTGAATTGATCATTCTAAGAGGGAATAAAGTTGGGTGTAAAGAGATTTCATTTTTTCAGCATCAGAAAAATGCTGAAATAGCATAAGATTCAAAAAAAGCTATGGTTGGTACTAACCCAGTAGTAGAAAACATTTAATTTACATTATGTTGAATTTGAAAGTCTGAGATTTAGGTTACCACGGAGCACTGGATACAGTTTCCTGAGTTACACAGTGGGTCCTCATTAGTTATCTATTTTATACATAGTATCAATAGTGTATATATGTAAATCCCAGTATCCCAATTCATCCCCCTCCTTTACCCCTCCTTGGTGTCCATATGCTTGTTCTCTACATCTGTGTCTCTATTTCTGTTTTGCCAATAAGATTTTCTATAACATTTTTCTAGATTCCACATATATGCATTAATATATGACATCTGTTTTTCTCTTTCTGACTTCACTCTGTGTGATAGTCTCTATACTCCACTAAAAATAATTTCAAAAATAAAATTAGTAATCTGAAATTTATGTAGATGCCCAACAAGAAGTTCCAGGTGTTTTCTTTTTAGAATATGATATGTTCGATTTAGAAGGGTGATGTATATAGTATTAACTTATCTTTGACATTAGGTACTGCTGCATTCAAATACAGTTCTGGCAATCTGTTGTCTCAGTTTAGTAAGACAAAATGTGGTTAGATTTGTTGGACGTATGCTATAAAATTATAAGTGAAGATATCTGGCATAGAAAGTGTATTAAATACATGTGCTCCAAGGGTAAGTTTGACAGGGTAGCTTTGATCTACATCTTTAAGACACATTTTTAAAATATCACTTTTTTTTCAAATATTTGTAATTTTAGTAAACATGAAAATAATATCCACATACATCTATGTTTCCAGAGCCTCTATGTTAATGCCTGATAAATAAATATTTAATGATAATCAATTTGAAATCACTGACCTGAAGCTCTCAAGATAATTAGGAGATCTTTTACTTTTATTGATTTGATTTTTGTTTTAATTTATAGGTTTGATCTTTTAAGAGAAAGTACTTTATCATAATTAAAAGTTATTTTATTCATAAATTATGTCCTTTTCTTTTGAAATTACAATTTTATATTTCAAATTATAGGAAAGAAAGGAAATGGTATAGTTTTTTATCTTTTATTTTTAGAAAATTAAAATTTTAACAAACAATTCTAATGAATTTATAAAGAATAGATTTTCAAGGAGTAGCTCTCATTAAGTGACCTAGTGATATATTTCATCCTACTGTTTTTATATATATATTGCCCATTAAAAACAGAATCACTTTGTAGTTTTAATGCCTATAATTTGTCTACCTTCAATATTCTCTTGAGATACTGTTCTTAGTAAAAGTAACCAAAGCATACGATCCACACAAAGACTAGACTCTACTTTTTCTCTCCCTTTCATTTTTTTTTCTTATTATTTGGAATGGATTCTTTTACACAGGTAAAATGTTCTCAAGTGCAGTGTCCAGTTATAAAAGGTAAACCTTAAAAAGAAATAGTGGAATATGTGGTTGAAAGGCAGGTGGCTGTCATAGTAGGTCTCAGAAATGATACTGAGCAGATTGAAATTCTCATGATGACTGTACAAAATCAATGAAATTTATACCATTACATTAAAATAAACAGGTATATTTTTGATAGATGCCAATGTCTGCTCTACTAAAAAAAATAGATTTAAGTTATGAAAGACTATAGTTAGAGGATTTTTGGAGGACTCTAGCCAAAACCCAGATAATGAAGGCACAAATTAAATCAACCATATCTATGAAGGAAACAGATGGTACTGAGGTAGAAAATAACATATGCAGAAAGGAGAAACTGGACATTCATTCTATGACAAGGATATGAAGTCTTTGTACTCTGTTTTCATGTCTTATTTAAGTGTAACATTTATCACTTTAAAATTGAAGCATTAGGTCACAGAATATGTTCCTCCTGGAAATTATTCATTTGAAGTGGGATTAAAAGCAATATGTAGGTAATACATTAGGACACTGTACCAATATGAATAAGCAATTGGCAATAATTAAGGTTTGTACTGCAACTGCTGAAACAATTCATAATAAATATAAGTTAAAATTTCTGTATTTACATGGGAATAAAGTCAGTAAAATTAAAAATAAGTTATTTAACATTGCTTGTATATATATTTTGTACATATTAATTGTAAAATCAGATGGGATAGAACATAGAGAGACAACATAGGTAGAATGTTTAGAGATGAAAGTTTTCTTTTTTTTTGAAAGTTTTCATATGATCTATGAGTATAAGCCTGAACTTAAAAATAGGTAGTAATTCAGAGTTGCCAGACTTAGCAAAAAAGTTGTTAGAATTCAGATTAATAATTAAAAATTTATTACTATAAGTATATCCTACACAGTATTTTGTGTGTTTTTTATACTAAAATTCATCCATTATTCATGTAAAATTCAAATACAACTGAATAGCCTGTATTTTATCTGGCAAACTCAGGCTTTAAGGAAAATAGCAACCCAACAAGGAAAACTGCTTGCTCCTGGGAAGAAAAGCTATGACCAATCTCGACAGCATATTAAAAAGCAGAGACATTACTTTTCCAACACAGGTCCATCTAGTCAAAGTGTGGTTTTTTCCAGTAGCATGTATAGATGTGAGAAATGGACTATAAAGAAAGCTAAACGCTGAAGAATTGTTGCTTTTGAACTGTGGTGTTGGAGAAGACTCTTGAGAGTCCCTTGAACTGCAAGGAGATCAAGGCAGTAAATCCTAAAATAAATCAGTGCTGAATATTCATTGGAAGGACTGATGCTGAAGCTGAAACTCCAATACTTTGGCTACCTGATCCGAAGAACTGACTCACTGGAAAAGACCCTAGTGCTGGGAAAGATTGAAGGCAGGAGAAGAAGGGGACAACAGAGGATGAGATGGTTGCACGGCATCACCGACTCAATGGACATGAGTTTGAGCAGGTTCTGGGAGTTGGTGATGGACATGGACTGCATGCTGCAGTCCCTGGGGTCATAAAGAGTCAGACACAAAGAGTCAGACTGAGACTGAACTGAACTAAAAGTGAGGTCTGATAAACATGCCGCATACATACTGGGGTGAAGGCATATGGTGGAAACAGAAAAATGTACAATTAGATAGAAATCCAGATCTGATCAGGATTAAATGTTAGGCAGAGAAATGTAACTTTTTAAATTACAAAGATTAGACTGTTTAAAGCTTTGATCAAAAGATCAATCAAAATATGTTTAAGAGTAATCTATCTAGAAATTGAATTCTTGATGGATTGAAAAATTAAAGACTGAAGTCAGACAACGGATTCAATAGACCATTTAACCTAGGTTTGTAGCA
Organism: Odocoileus virginianus; assembly: GCF_023699985.2. NCBI lineage: Eukaryota > Metazoa > Chordata > Mammalia > Artiodactyla > Cervidae > Odocoileus > Odocoileus virginianus. The sequence continues at coordinate 21,141,798 of NC_069687.1, read as the reverse complement.
TGTTCTTCTGATAAATTATGGAGAAGAAAAGAGGAAGTCTATGAAGAAAGGGAAAGTGTGGTCAAGAATAGCAAATGCAGTCACAAAATAGGGCAACCAGAAAGAGTATGATGAAAATACTGAATTTCTTGCCAGGCTTTTTTTTTTAAGTTAATAGCTTTCAAAGCTTAGTGAACAGGGACCTTCTGCTTTCAGCTATAAAAGAGGGATGGAACTAGAGAGCTCTTCATTTGTAAACAACTGGAAAACCAGACAGGATGTAAGAAGTATTTATTTTCAGATACTAGGACACATGACATTGTGAAGTTTGACTGGAGACACTTTCTATCCTTAGGAAGGGGAAACCTGGCAGAAATTGCTGGCCCTATTCAGCTAAGGAGTCATAGATCAGTATTTGCAGAACTAAGATGGATGGAATCTATTGGGTACAATGGAAGAGAGGAGTTGTCTGCGGATAACGTTTTAACAGTTAAGTAAGAAGGTGTTTGGGACTTTCCAGTTTCTACAGTGGTAAAGAACCCACCTGTCAATGCAGGAGACATTAGAGATGTGGGTTCGATCCGTGGGTCAGGAAGATCCCCTGGAGGATGGCATGGCAACCCACTGCAGTATTCTTGCCTAGAGAATCCCATGAACAGAAGAACATGGTGGGCTAAAGTCTATGGGGTCTCAAAGAGTTATAGCAAGACTATAGCAACTTAGCATGCATGCATGCAAGAAGTTCTTTAGTCTGCGACAATTCTAGTGCTTTTGATAACATGTCTAAACAAAAGAAGCCCAGCGTTTTCTTGAATGTGAGAAAATGCAACTCAAGAATAACTACTCATGAAGACTAAACAAGACTGTCTTCATTCTGAGAAAATGAAATTTGAAAAATAAATATTAAAGCAGCCAAATATCTAAAATTTCCAAATAATGTAAACAAGTTATAGTCGGCTGACTAATCATTTGTCTTCACTGTGTGTGCAATACATTTCTCTGATCTAGACCTTGCCAAAAGAGCTCATAACCAGCTTTGGTGTGATGCTTTTCATTCCAACAATTGTTAGCTTGAATAAATTATAAAATAAAATTTTAATGTGTCACAAATTTGCATTTAAACACATGTAAAGAGGGAGCTAAAGAAATCCCCATAAGGCACTGCCTGAGTGCTAGGCTAAGAACTAAGGCCTCATACTGTGACTGAGACTTCCTAAGACTGAGTAAAGAACAGCTCTCAGGGAATGAAGAACTGTAGGTAGCTCTAAAGTAGAAAATGAAAGCAATGTACACAACATAGGGGAAAGTCCCATATCTGAACATCTGGAGTGTACTCACTTTGTTGAGTCCCTGGTTATTTCAGGAGATGTTTTAGAAAGGCCATTCCTTAGGTGAACAAGTGTATAAATGAGTCCCAAAGTAAAATCTACTCTGGTCCCACAAACATTTTTTTTTCTTTTCAACAGGTACAGTTGGTGTCTATCAGAAGAACATTAATGTTGTTTAAAAGAAGATAATAAAATCTGACAATTAATATAACTTACACAATTATTGGCACACAATGAAAAATGTGGCATGTAGCCAGGAGGGAAAAAAAAATCGATAGAAACAAAAATGACAGTAATATGTAATTTCAAGTCAGCTATTATAAATGTTTCATCTGAAATAACATTTCATGAGATGATTTTAATAGCACATATTGCAGAATAAGAGATCAGTAAATAAGATAAGAGGAGAAAAGCTATTCTACATGAGTCACACAAACAGAAAAAGGTAGAAGAATTATGATCAGAGACTCAGTGATATGTGAAATTACAAGCAGTCTAAAATATCAGTATACTGGCAATCCTAGAAGTGTGAGGGTGGAGAGAAAAAGGACATATTAATCAAAAAAGAATATATCACTGAAAGAGAACATGGAAGGGAGAAAATCATGGAGAAAAACAATGAAACCACACTCAGTTACTGAAAATATAAATAAAACTGATCAATCTCTATCTAGAGTGATACAGAAAAAAAGGAGAATGATTAATCATTATCAGGAATGAAAATGGAGACGTCGGTAAAAACACTATGCTATGTGCTAAGTCACGTCAGTAGTGCACGACTCTTTGCTGCCCTAAGGACTGTAACCCGCCATGCTCCACTGTCCATGGGATTCCCCAGGCAAGAATACTAGAGTGGGTTGCCATTTCCTTCTCCAGGGGATCTTCCTGACCCAGGATTAAACACGGGTCTCCTGCATTGCAGGCAAAATTTTACTGTCTGAGCTACCAGGGAAGCTCCTAGAATTCAAATGACATCACTGGAGTCTTATGAAGCTTTTTTGACAATTAACTTGTACACTTTTATGAGATGATAATTCCTTGATTGCCATTGTTCAATTGCTCAGTCATGTCCATCTCTTTGTGACCCCATGGTCTGCAGCTCGCCAGGCCTCCCTGTCCATCACCAATTCCCAGAGTTGACTCAAACTCATGTCCATTGAGTCGGTGATGCCATCTGACCATCTCATCCTCTGTCCTCCCCTTCTCCTCTCGCCTTCAATCTTTCCCAGCATCAGGGTCTTTTCCAATGAGTCAGCTCTTCGCATCAGGTGGCCAAAGTATTATAACTTCAGCTTCAGCATCAGTCTTTCCAATGAATATTCAGGATTGATTTCCTTTAGGATGGACTAGCTTGATCTCCTTGCAGTCTAAGGGGTTCTCAAGAATCTTCTCCAATACCACAGTTCAAGAGCATCAGTTCTTCGGTGCTCAACCTTCATTAGGGTCCAACTCTCACATCCATACATGACTACTGCAAAAACCATAGCTTTGACAAGATGGACCTGTTGGCAAAATAATGTCTCTGCTTTTTAATACGCTGTCTATGTTAGTCATAGCTTTTCTTCCAAGGAGCAAGCATCTTTTAATTTCATGGTTGCAGTCACCATCTGCAGTGATTTTGGCACCCAAGAAAATAAAGTCTGTCACTGTTTTCATTGTTTCCCCATCTATTTGCCATGAAGTGATGGGACCGGTTGCCGTGATCTTTGATTTTTGAAAGCTGAGTTTTAAGCCAGCTTTTTCACTCTCCTCTTTAACTTTCATCAAGAGGTTCTTTATTTCCTCTTTGCTTTCTGCCACAAGGGTGGTGTTATCTGCATGTCTGAGGTTACTGATATTTCTCCCAGCAATCTTGTTTCCAGCTTGTGCTTCATCCAGTCTGGCATTTCACATGATGTACTCTGCATATAAGTTAGATAAGCAGGATGTCAATACACAGCCATGATGTACTCCTTTCCCATTTTGGAACTAGTCTGTCATTCCATGCCCAGTTCTAACTGTTGCTTCTTGACCTGCATACAGGTTTCTCAGGAGGCAGCATCAATTCCTTGATAAACCAACATTAACCCAAGAAAAAAATAGAAATTATAAATTCATTAAATAAACTGTAATTTAAAGTCATCAAAAAAAAAAAAGTCAGGCCTTAATGACTTCAGTGGTGCATTCTACCAAACACGTAAGGAAGAAATACCACTAATTCTATATAAACTCTTCCAGGAAATAAAGTGAGTCTTCTCCCCAAAAATGTTATGAAATAAAATTAATGCATGCATGAATAATTAAAAGCATCAGTCCTCAGTTGAATTCAAACTAAAATCACCAAACTAGGAATTTATGTTATGGAATGAATGCTTGTGTCCCTTTAAATTTTGCATGTTGGAGGCCTTTGGGAGATGATTAGGTGCTGAGGGTGGTATCTTCACAGATATGTTTTAGTACCCTTATAAAAGAGACCCCAAAATCTCTCTTGCTCTTTTTCTGTCATTTGAGGACACAGTGAGAAGAAGGCCATTAATGTCCTAGGATGCAGGCTCTTACCAGATGCTGTATATGCCAGGGTCTTGCTCTTAGATTTCTCTGCCTCCAGAACTATGAGAAATTTCCATTGGGTGTAACGTAGTCATAGAAACTTGAGTTTAGATGTGGAGATATTTGTCATATTTCTAAGTTTTGTACCAGTTTATGTCACATACAGGTCTTGTTATATAAACTGCATCTCATATATCTACCATCTCAATCACTTAACAAAAGTCCTTAACTTAAAGTATATATTGTAGCATTTCACCAATTTCACTTTCATTTAATCATTCAAAAATCTCAGATTGAGAATGAAAGCTTTGATTGTTTATAAATTCTCTGAGCCTGTGCATATAATAAGCTGTTTCTATCTATTTAAAGAAAGGGAAGAATTAGTGCCACTTTCTAAATCTTGACTAATTTAGTGGAGAAATATACATATATACAAATATTGAGTATCAACTACATGTAGTATTCTTTGGGCAACACAAATATTATCCAATCATAATTTGTGCTACCAATATGTGACAAATATAAAAAAATCAATATATTTAAATACAGTTGGATATTCCATTTTTTGTAAAGGAAGACAAAAGTTTAAAGATTATTCACAGAAAAGCATAAATAATAACTTCAGAAAATAGTAAGAAAGGTCATAATTAATTCAATAAAAATATACTTCAGCCTTAAAAACTAATATCTCATTTAATGGCTTTTTTCTGTAAACTCTTTATTAAATATATGCTTATGATTAAGCACAGATTTTTCTAAAGTTGTCCTTGTTTTTGCTGGTTCCAAAGATTATATTCAGAATTGATGACAAAAACTGAAGTATAATATTTCTCCACTTAATATTCCAGGTACTCAAAGGTCATAATATTCTCATTTGCTCATTCAACTTTTTTCCATGTTAAATTAGTGACCGAATAGTGAATAGATTCAGTGATAAAACTGTGATAATAGACTAATAGACAGATCATAGAGCTTTGATAAATGGAGAAAAATAAAGGGCAAATTTATCATTTTAATTGTAGAAGTTGGGATTCGATGATTCTCTTTAACTTTTGTAGTTTTAAAATTTTGTTTAACTGAATGTTATGTTTGAAGCTGAAAGAAAAAAAGCCAGCAGAATTTTTGAGATTTGGTTCAAGATCATGAAAGGAGAGAGACTGCTGATTGCCTTACAAGAGAGAGAAAATGTAAATCATTTCTTAATGTAAAGACTTTTAGAAAGACATTGGGCAATTGGCCCTTCTCCTGATACTGGACACAAATTTTAAAGAGGAAAAAAAATTGTAAAATTAGAGATCTTTAGATGCTAAGCAACCTTATTTCTAATGAGACTAAAGGTAGAGAAAGAAGGGACAGTAGTGTGAAAACTGAATCTGAGAGAGGTGTAGCTGTCAAATAAGGTATCTGGAAGGACATCACTGGAGCAAGGGCAGGGATGACGATGAATGCTGTGCTCCTTGTCCCTTCAGATGATGCCATTTTCAGTGTAGTCGTCATGGGTACATACAGTTATTAGAAACTCTTCCTCACAATACCAGTGAAGTGCTTTAATTTACATAAAGTCACCATGTTGGTTAATGATGGAGTGACAAGAGGCAGTAAATTAAGTATTGCAGAGTGCTGTACAAGGCCTGAGTGATATTAAACCAGTACAGATAGGCAAAGGCTACCCAGGGAAATGGGAGCAATCAAATACACATGCTCAACTATGCACACTGATGTGTGACAGACACATTTTTGAGCTAAATGGAGTCTAAATTGAATGGGAAAAAAATGAGAAAATCTAATAAACATTGCAGAGAATGTGTAACAAGTATGAATATACCCGATTCTTCCCTTCATTTCTCCCTTATGCCCTTCTTCCTTTCCTGGCTTCTGTCCTTCCTTCGTTTCCAATTTACTTCCTGGTGCACAACATAGTGATTTGATATTTCTATACATTATGATATGATTGCCACAATAAGTCTAGTTACCACCTGTAGGCAGGGAGAGAGATATTACATTATTATTGGCTGTATCCCCACACTGCACATTGATGTACATGAATATACCTGATTTTGATCTGAGAATTATAGATCTCATTATAGAGTTTTCAAAAGATGCTTTAAGTTGATAGTTGAATTTTGCATCATCAGAAATAAGTGATATGTCTAAATGGTGATTTAACTTTCCAGTATTGACAAGTATTATTACTATCAGAATAATGAAAACTTAATTTTTAAAAAGTATTCTGGATTTTCCCTCTGATTAATGTTTTATTATCTAATCTGTTTGCAGGTTTAATAAGAAGAAATAATTATGGCTATAAAATGGTAAATTAATTCTGATCATAAAGTGATCTTAATTCTATGCTATATATATAATTCAAATGGTGGTAAGTTTTATCACATTGTTGATTTTTACTACCTTAATCTTGGATTTACTGGCAGTGGTAGTTTTATCAGATTTTATATATATATTTTTTCAGATTTTATATTTTTGTAAGCAACTCTAATCCACTCTACTGATGAGTTTGCTTGAGACAAAGCTGTCTTTTGTTATTTAACCAGCTATATACATGGATTTAACAGAAAAAAAATGGGGAGGGGATAAAATAGATTATATAACAAAAATGGTAATACAAACTATTTCAGTTCATATTAGAAGAAAGAATATAATTAATGTTATGTGGCATTTACAATCATCAAAAATGCTATAGCCTACATTTAAAGTACATTTAAATCTAAAATTTCTGTTATTAGTCAGTTATAAACTTTAATTTCATATGTCAGATTATGAAATGCTGGGTGAAAATTTAAATGCTCTTTGATATATATACAGTATATATAGTGGTCCAAGTCATACATCACGGGTTAAAATCTGCACTCCATCACTTGCTAGAAATACATATTTGCATAAATTACCTAACCTCTTTATATACCATTTTACTGATCTGGAAAATAGGTGTCATGATAGCTCACACTGTTTTGCTTAGTTGCTCAGTTACGTCCGACTCTTTGCGATCCCATGAACTGTAACTCACCAGGCTCCACTGTCCATGGAATTCTCCAGGCAACAATACTGGAGTGGATCATCATGCCCTTCTCCACGTGGTTGTTAGGAAGAACAAAAATGTCTTGAAGTAAAATACTTAGGAGAATCTGGCACAGAGAAAGTGGAACTGTCCAAATCATTCACAGAGATTTCTTATATTGCAATTTTTTCTTTTTATTAAAAAAAAAAAAAAGGTTTGTAATACATTTTAATCTGTCATTCTCTCAAGCAATGATTCTACAATGTTCTGTTCACTTTAGAAGTGAATACCATGGTATATCTTAATGAAATAACTTTCCAAGAATATAAAGAATTACTATTATGTACCAGAGCTCCAACTCCCAACCACACATTTTAGCAAAGCTCTTGCACTTTATGAATTTTCATATTTGGCCTCTGTATGTTTAATTTATTAAAAGCTCAGTGGGTGAGTCAAGTGTGCATACCTTGTTAAGAATCATGATTAAGGTTATCTTATATAATGTTTCTTTCATATTAAATTTTAGAGTCACTTCTTTGATTCCCATGGTTTCAACACAGTAGTTGGTATTATTGCACCAAAAATGACAGCATTTATTTAATTCTATTTCAGTAGAACTTCTTAATTAATTTTATGAATAATAAAGATATGAATAAATCCCTTAGGGCTTTTTTTTTAATTACAATGATTTCTGATTTTCTGTGGTAATATCTTCCTAGATTTTCATAGCTTTCACCTGAAAGCTGGCACCAGAAAGCTGAATTCTGCTGGCACCAGAATTCAATAAGTAATGACTTCTGAAACTCTGAATAAAAAGTTATGTTTGTTCATTTAAAATATTTAAATTTTTCTATCATTCATCTCTCTCATCCCATGATAGAAGGCTATTTACAAAATATTCTACACCTCCAAACTCAGTTTCTATTTTCCTCCATAGGATGACAGGGTTACTTTGGTAATATTTAAATAATGAATAATTAATCTTTATAAATATTTTATTATAAGGAACTACTGAAAAAGGTATATTTTAAAAATTTTCTTTTTCTTTTAAAACTATTCTTCTGGGATAAATCTGTTCCATTAAACTGGCAGACCTCCACTAAGTTTAACACCAAGCTGAGAACTTGATTTTCTTTTATTTTATGTTCTTAGTTATAATTATTTAAGTCGAATGCCTAGAAGCAGAGAGTAGAATATAGTTGTGGTTCAATCATCAAGTCTTGTCTGACTTTTTGTGACCCCCTGGACTGTAGCCCACCAGGCTCCTCTGTCCATGGGGAATCTCCAGGCAAGAACACTGAAGTGGGTAGCCATTATTTTTCCAGGGGATCTTCCTAACCCTGGGATCAAGCCCACATGTCCTGCATTGCAGGCAGATTCGTTACTGCCTGAGCTACCAGGAAAGCCTTCAGTTATAAGATAAATAAGCTCTGGGGATCTAATGTAAACATAGTGAATATAGTTACTAATACTGTGCTGTAGACAGAGAATTTGCTAAGAGGTTAGATGATCGTCATGATATGGATAATCACGATGGTGTGATCACTCACCTAGAGCCAGACATCCTGGAATGCGAAGTCAAGTGGGCCTTAGGAAACATCACTACGAACAAAGCTAGTGGAGGTGATGGAATTCCAGTTGAGCTATTTCAAATCCTTAAAGATGATGCTGTGAAAGTGCTGTACTCAATATGCCAGCAAATTTGGAAAACTCAGCAGTGGCCACAGGATTGGAAAAGTCAGTTTTCATTCCAATCCCTAAGAAAGGCAATGCCAAAGAATGCTCAAACTATCACACAATTGTTCTCATCTCATACGCTAGCAAAGTAATGCTCAAAATTCTCAAGCCAGGCTTCAATAGTGCGTGAACCGTGAACTTCCAGATGTTCAAGTTGGATTTAGAAAAGGCAGAGGAATCAAGCATCAAACTGCCAACATCTGCTGGATCATTGAAAAAGTGAGAGAGTTCCAGAAAAACATCTACTTCTGCGATACTGACTATGCCAAAGCCTTTGACTGTGTGGATCACAACAAAATGTGGAAAATTCTTAAAGAGATGCAAATACTAGACCACTTGATCTGCCTCCTGAGAAATCAGTATGTGGGTCAAGAGGCAACAGTTAGAACTGGACATGGAACAACAGACTGGTTCCAAATTGGGAAAGGAGTAGGTCAAGGCTGTATATTGTCACCCTGCTTATTTAACTTATATGCAGAGTACATCACGAGAAATGCCGGACTGGATGAAGCACAAGCTGGAATCAAGATTGTCCATAGAAATATCAGTAACCTCAGATATGCAGACGATACCACGCTTATGGAAGAAAGCAAAGAGGAACTAAAGAGCCTCTTGATGAAAGTGAAAGAGGAGAGTGAAAAAGTTGACTTAAAGCTCAACATTCAGAAAAGTAAGATCATGGCATCAGTTCCCATCACTTCATGGCAAATAGATGGGGAAACAATGAAAACAGTGACAGACTTTATTATTATTATTGGTTCCAAAAATCACTGCAGATGGTGACTGCAGCCATGAAATTAAAAGACACTTGCCCCTTGGAGGAAAATTTATGATCAAGCTAGAATAAGCAGAAACATTGCTTTTCCAACAAATGTCCATCTAGTCAAAGCTTTGGTTTTTCCAGTAGTCATTTATGAATGTGAGAGTTTGACTATAAAGAAAGCTGAGCACCAAAGTATTGTTGCTTTTGAACTGTGGTGTTGGAGAAGACTCTTGAAAGTCCATTGGATAGCTGGGATATCCAACCAGTCCATCCTAAAGGAAATCAGTCCTGAATACTCACTAGAAGAACTGATGTTGAAGCTGAAACTCCAATTCTTTGGCAACCTGATGTGAAGAACTGACACATTTGAAAAGACCCTGATGCTGGGAATGATTGAAGTCAGAAGGAGAAGGGGCAACAAAGGATGAGATGGTTGGATGGCATCACCAACTCAATGGACATGAGTTTGAGTAAGCTTTGGGAGTTCATTATGGACAGGGAAGCCTGGAATACTGCAGTCAATGGGGTCGCAAATAGTTGGACTTGACTGAGCAACTGAATTGAAGTGAACTGACTCACCACACATAAGGAAATGTACTTGTGTGAGGTATTGCCTGTGTTAGTTAACTGGATTGTGGTAATCATTTCACGAAGTATGTGTATGTCAAATCATCACATTATATTCTTTATCTACAATTTTACTTATCAATTATAATTCAGTAAAACTGAAGGAATAAGAAAGAACTTTAGATGTCCATTAGTGAACCACCAGGATGACACCTGTAGCTAGAAAAAGTTTAGCTTATTAATATTTGTTGCAAGAGATAAAGGGAGATGACAGAGCATGTGGAATCATGGGATGTCTCAGAAAGAGAGTTTAGGAGGGGCTCTTATAGGTTTAGAATGTGTTAGGCAATTTTGATGAGAGTTTAACAAAGCAATAGTTTATTCCAGATAGGTTACTTTGAGAAGTATGGACAATTCTGGATTGTGTCTCTATCTCATACTTTCTTTTTTTAATCTAAATTATGGAACAAAGTGAAGCCAGTTTGTAGTCTGCAAAGAAGCATCAAACAGTCATCACATCAGGAAAGAGGTATTATAGCACTTTCAATATGTTAACAATGTATTAAAATATCAATCAGCAGAAATTGATAATTATAAGTAAATAATATGTTATGGTTTGTGAGTCCCCATTTTTTAAGGTTAATCTTAATGACTCATCAAAGTACTTACCATTAGCAACTGGGTCTATTTTAGGAAAACAAACTAAAATACGTCCAGAAGAAATAACAACTCAGCTTCTACAAATAATTGTCAAATGGTGTAACATTTAGAATGTAGAGATTTCTATGCTGTTTGCCAATGGTTTCACAAAACAGAGAAATTTGATTTTAATTTTAAAGCAAACTTATAGCTTAAGATATTTGTGTGCTTGGTAATTTGAAAATAGTTGAGAATCATTCATGTCAATGTATGACAAAATTCACTACAATATTGTAAAGTAATTAGCCTCCAACTAATAAAAATAAATGAAAAAAAATTTAAAAAAATAGTTGAGAATCTAAACAGTCTTACAGCACTGCCCCACTTGCTGTTACTGACCAATTACAAGTGAGCCTTGGTTACCCAATTTTCTTATTTATAGCTATATTGTTACATTTCACCCACCTTCACTAAACCATTTACCATAGTATCATGCAATTAGAAAAGAAGTTATCACCAACTTCTCATTCGTCCTTAGAGATAGAACACTGATTCTGAAAATCAAACACATTAAGAATGAAAAGCACACAGTAGCTTGAAGCAAACAATGACTTCACTTTTAAAGACTATAACAGTTTTTAGAAAATGAAAGACTTGCAAATCGTATAACAGTTTTCCAGCGGTGGCATGTGAATATTTTATGTAAGCCATAAACTTAAAAATTGTTTTTGTGAATATGTTAAGGTATCATCAGATTCAATAATTTTTAGTGTTTACAGAAGAGATACCATCTGAATAAACATGGTTAAGATTATGAATGAGAAGTCTGATGATTTCTATTCAGATTTACACTTGTGCATATTTTTATTTGTTATTAACACAGGATTGCAAATATATAAATTTAATTAGGCTATTATTTTTCCTGACATGATTTAATTTCATAATTGAACTTATACTATGTAACTATATAACTATCTAAATAACTTCATTTGTATTACTGGATACCTGTGTTAAATATATTGATAGAATTTGATTATCATGTCTTCTTCCAAGTTTCCTATAACATGAACAGTAGTTAGCTTCTAACAGTGAATGGTTTTGCAACTCTTTTTGTCAATATAGTATGCTGAATTTGCTTTTTCATAAGAATAATATATATATTTTTGATGTGTGTGCTCAGTCGTGTCCAACTCTTTGTGACCCCATGGACTGTCGCTATCCAGGATCCTCTGTCCATGGGATTTCCCAGCCAAGAATACTGGAGTGAGTTGCCATTTCTTTCTCCAGGAATCTTCCTGACCCAAGGATCAAAACAGTCTCTTGCGGCTCCTGTGAAAGGTGAACTACCAACAATTGCACCACCTGGGAAGTCCAAGAGTAATATAATGTGGAGTTTAAAACATAGAATCTGGGGGCTACCCAGTTTAATATTTAATTTCTATAACCTACAGTTCTATGTGAACTGGAACAGATTATTTAGCCTCTCTTTCAAAAACACTGTTTTTCACCTATTTCCTCTTGAATAAACAGTGTTTAAAAATAATACTTGACTCATGGTGGTTTTGAGCTTTACAGCAGTTAATAATGAGAAATGCTTAGCAAGGAGTCAAGTATACATGTGTGGGCCATGTTATTGTTCCTTGTTTTCCTGTCACTGTGTCTTCGTAACACTACTCATCCATTTCCTCGTTCCTTTCTCCCAGAATTATCAATGATACACAGTGACACTAGGAAATGTCAAACTGTAGCCTGCTTTTTAAGTGACCCTGCTCTATCATTTCTGACCTATCTTCCAGTGCTTCAGCATAGAGAATCCTTTTGTAACTACCTGTTTCAACAGCCCAAGTCAAATGAAGGCCGAAAGTTGTGTGTTTTTTTTTAAAAGAGACTCAATATATACACACCAGTTCCGTTTCTTCTTCTTTTTATCTCCTGGCTAATTTTCCTTCTTCCCTTTGCAAGTAAGTATGGCTATAAGAGTGAATTTTGGCTAGATAAGTGGGGATGATAGTGATCAAGTCATTTCCAGGTGCATTTAATCATGACATCTAGCACAATCCTCCATGTTTCTTCTCTTTCCTCAGGATACCAGTCAGAAGAACAAAGGAGCCTAGATTACTGAATGATTTGAGTGCATGATATAAAATTTCTCAACTGACTGCACTGCATTAGCATATAAGAAATATAAAGGTTTTTGTGTGTAAGGCATGCCATGTTTCACTAGTGTAGTTGTTGTGACAATTACCTGACCTTATCTATTGTGCAATATATGCCTTCAATCCCCCAATGTTCATTAAATGACTATTGCTTGTTGGATGAACATGAATCAGAATTTACCAGATAACATAACAATCTTTTAAAGATTTCTCAGTAAAACTACAAGAAGGGTAAATAACATTTTATCTCTTAAAAAAATTCCTTTCTAATTTATAAAAATTTTGTTGTTTAGTCACTCAGTCATGTCTGACTCTTTGTGGCCCCATGGACTGCTGCACACCAGGCTTCCCTGTCCTTCACCATCTCCCAGAGCTTGCTCAAACTCATGTCCATTGACTTGGTGATGCCATCTTACCATCTCATACTCTGTCACCCCCTTGTCCTTACACCTTCAATCTTTCTCAGCATTAGGGTCTTTTCTAATGAGTTGGCTCTTCGCATCAGGTGGCCAAAGGATTGTAGCTTCAGCTTTTAGCATCAGTCTTTCCAATGAATATTCAGGATCAATTTTCTTTAGGATTGACTTGTTTGATCTCCTTGCAGTCCAAGGGACTCTCAAGAGTCTTCTCCAACACCACAGTTCAAAAGCATCAATTCTTCAACATTCAGCTTTATAGTACAACTCTCACATCCATACATGACTACTGGGAAAGCCATAGCTTTGACAATATGGACCTTTGTTGATGAAGCAATGTCCCTGCTTTTTAATATGCCATCTATTTATAAAAATACCTTCTGTAATAACTACACGGTAGAGTTTAACATGAATGTGAACTTAGCAAAGGATACTATAATTTTTTTAGCAAACATAATTTTAAAACTTTAATCTTCTTAACTTATTGACATATCATAGAAGTGAATTAATCTTGCAGGTATTTTACCTTATTCAGAACTGGCTCAGTGGTGCAAAGAAACTTCTTATCTCTCTCCATTTAATTTTCTTTAGCTTATATGTTCTAAATTTTAATTAATAAATGTAGTCATAGATTTCAAAATGCATATCTCATACAAAATTCTGCAATATTCATCTTTTCTGAATAATTCTCTCATTATATTCAGCATAGTCAATACTTTACATGTGCGTAATACCAACCCAGCTTAGGTAAAATGAAAGGAGAAAATGAACTGAGAAAATATAGAAACTGCTGACTAGCTCCTCTCTGCTTTACTAAAGGCAGGAGGAGAAAATACGAAGAGGAATTTCAGCATGAAGGATTTGGAATTACTTCCTGTCAACAGGGGCCTTAAAATATATGTTTTTTTGATTGAACAATAAACTTAGGTAATAAAGCAGTAAAAAATCCAATAACGTCTGATTACAGAAATATTTTATGTACCATAAGTAAGTCAATACACAGTTTAAAGCAAAAACAAAATCACCAAGTGTTATTGTACCTTAGGTTAAATATTTCGACCATTATACTTTGCCATGAATTACACATTAATAATTGCTAATCACTATGTAATACAATCTTTGACAAAGGTTTTAAACTATTTTATGTGCTATTTAGGCACAGAGTGCTTAACAGAAGTTAATTTGTCTTCTAAATCTTTCATAAACTTTTTATTGAAGGGAATACCAATTCTATATCAGAGATAAAATGTTAACAATACATTTCCATTTACTGCATGATAATTCATTCTCCCAATTATAGAACTGAAAAATGTTTTCTACAATCATCTGGTTGTTTGATGTGATGTTACTTACCCTGTGTCTAACTAAAAGATAATAACCCTATTTGTTTCTAATGGTTTCTGATAGATGTACCAACCAAATGAAATTGAAGGAGGGAAAAGTCAGCTAGATTACAATTTTTGTCCTGAAGTGTCTTCCCTGGTGGCTCAGATGTTAAAAACTCTGCCTGTAATGCAGGAGACCTGGGTTCAATCCCTCAGCTGGAATGATTCCCCTGGAGAAGGGAATGGCAACCCACTCCAATATTCTGGCCTGGAGAATTCCATGGACTTTATAGTCCATAGGGTTTCAAACGGTCGGACATGACTGAGTAACTTTCACTTGTAAGAGTGGCAGAATTTTACCCCCAAATCCTAAGACTCTGCTCTGTGATTCATCTATCAATTGGTACAGTCGCTCAGTCATGTCCGACTTTTTGTGACTCTTTTTGTAGATTATCTTTAAAAGCCTGCAAAATGTCCAAAACAGAATCTCTATCTGCCACTGATACCCCTCATTTGGGATTTTTATGGTAGAAAAGGAAAGGTAGAGAGGAATTAATGTGATCTAAACTGAGTTCATTTTCACACTTGACTAGATACACTTTTTACTATATTTATTAATATTTTTGGTGACTCCAAATAACATCTGGGGTAAAATCCTGGCATTCATAGGATTTTAGGCACAAGATCATGCTAATTTGTAAAGCTATTTTACCCACTTTAAAAGTAATCATTCCTGGGCTTTTATGGTAGGTGTGATGAAGTACAGGACTAGAACAGCTTCTCCTTGCAAAATACCAAACCAAAACAATACTGAATTCCTCCAGGGATTGCAGAGTTTAGTACTATCATTTGAAAGGTTCAGGAGTGGTAATTTGACCCTATTCCCATTCAACCAAACTATTTGGCTGGCAAAGAAAGAAACCAGTTTTTGTTTGTTTGTTTGTTTGTTTGTTTGTTTTTTACAACAGACCTCTCAATATATTTTTCAAATTGGTTTGATTTCTCTGGTTGAGCCTTGACTTATACAGATTTTGGTACCTGGGATGGAGTACTGCAATAAAAAATTCCTGAAAATATGGAAACAACTTCAGACTTTGGAAGTTGACAGAGGATAGATGATTTTGATAATCCTGGTTTTATTTGATGGTGCATTGGGGTGAGGGCTTAGACGAAATTAAGCATGAGAGAGAAAATCTGTCTCATCTTAGAGAATATCTAAATCATCTTAAAAAGACTTTCTGGCTATGAGAGTTCAAAAGGAAATGAAAAAAAAAAGTTACTGGAAACTAGAGGGAAGTTGATCCTTTTTATATAGTGTCACAAAACTTAGTTGAATTGCATTGTAAAGACATGTGGAAAGCAGAGCATTTAAGCAATGAACTTGTGTGTTTAGATGAGATTTCCTAGTGAAGTGTTGAAGATGAATTGTTCTTACTGCTCATAGTAAAATTTAGAGGAAAGAAATAAATTGAAGGAAGAACTGTTAAGCAAAATGGAACTAGATTTTAATGATTTGGGAAACTGTGAGCCTATTCAAATTGCCAAAGACTCTAAAATGAAAAGATTTACTGTCAGTAAAGTATGCTCTTGAGAGAAAGTTAACCTTTAACTAGTGCCCCCAAAATGTCAAAATGCCAGAGTATTCAATCACATAGATTGGTGGTGTGACAGCAGATACAGAGGGGAAAAGGGAAATGTAAAAATGGAAGCAGAGATTGGATTGATGTAGGGCCATGAGCCAAAGAATTCAGGTATCTTGTAGAAGCTAGAAAAAAGAAGACAAATTATCCTCTAGAGTCTCCAAAAAGATCACAGCACTGTCAAACCTTGATGTTAGACTGCCTGCATGTGTGTGCTAAGTCATCTCAGTCATGTCCAACCATTTGCAACTCTATGGACTGTAGCACACCAGTCTTCTCAGTCCAGGAAATTCTCCAGGCAAGAATATTGGATTGGATTGCCATGCCCTCCTCCAAGGGATCTTCACCACCCATGGATCAAACCTGCCTCTCTTACCTGTCTCTTGCACTGGCAGGCGGATTCTTTATCACTAGAGCCACCTAGGAAAACCTGATGTTAGATTACTAAGACTGATTTTATACTTCTGAACCAAAGAACTATAGACTACTAAATGTGTGTTGTCATTAATTTTGTGGTAATCTGTTGCAATAGAAATAGAAAATTAATGTATGAATTCTTTTCATTCAAAAACACACATTTGGAAGAAACATATTGTCATAAAAATAAAAAATATCATTTCTTCTTGAATTCTAAAAAAACTGCTATTCTTTCCACCCTTCATCAATAAAATTTTACAAATATATATTATTGATGCCAATATTCAAATGTCCTTCAACCCTTTAAGTATAGGTTTCACCTATCTTTATATGTTAATGGAAATATCAATCATAGAGACAAATAAAAAAAACTTAATAGCCAATTTTTAAATTCAGAATCAATATTGAGTAAGAAATAACTAGACCTCATATGGTTTTATGGCTTCCCAGGTGGCCCTAGTGGTAAAGAATCTGCCTGCCAATGAAGGAGAACCAGGTTTGAGGGCATGGCAACCCACTTCAGTATTCTTGCCTGCAGAATCCCATGGACTAGGAGCCTGGTGGGCTGCAGTCCACAGGGTCACAAAGAGTATGACATGATTGAACCAACTTAGCAAGCATGCATATGGTTTTAACTAATGGTCTATAATCATTCCAAAGCTTGATAACTAATAAGGAATATTTTTTATCAAATTATATTTTATGACAATTCTTTGGATTATACTTAGAAATATTTAATTTATCTCTCCTCTTCTGCAGAGTTTTTGGAAAACAGTCCATAAATAAATTGATTTTAGCACATGTATTCTTGGAGAAAAGCAATTTACATGTGTATTAGTTTGCTAGGGGTCTGCCATTAAAAAAAATAAATAATCACAAATTGAGTGCCTTAAACAACAGAAATTTATTTTCTCACAGTTCCGGAGGCTAGAAACCCAAGGTCAAGAAGCCAACATGACTGACTTCCTCTGAGGCCTCTGCCTGGTTTACACAAGGTCAGCTTTTGTGGCCTCTTTACAGAGTCATCCCTCTGTGTATAAGACCTCTGGTGTCCCTCTGTTCTAGTCTCTTCTTATAAAGACACCAGGCAAATAGGATTAGAACACACCCTAATAAGTAAGTGAAGTCACTCAGTCATGTCCGGCTCTTTGTGACCCTATGGACTGAAGACCATTTGGACTGTAGCCCACCAGGCTCCTCCATCCATGGGATTCTCCAGGCAAGAGTACTGGAGTGGGTTGCCATTGCCTTCTCCAGGGGATCTTCCTGACCCAGGGATCAAACCCAGGTCTTCTGCACTGTAAGCAGACACTTTACTGTCTGAGCCACCAGAGAAGTCCCATTTTAACTAAATTACATTTTAAAAGTTCCATCTCCAGATACATATTCTGAACTATTGGGTAAGGATAGGGCTATAACATTTGAATCTAGTGAAACATATTTCATTCAATAATAGATGGTGAAATACATTAGTATTATAATATCTATTTTGCAAATTACATTTGAGTTCATAGACATAAATACACTATGATCACCCTTTTTTAAACCTCTTGTAAGAAGTTTTTCCAAAATCACTGTAAATGGTGGCTGCAGCCATCAAATTAAAAGATGGTTGTCCCTTGGAAGAAAAGCTATGCCAAACCTCAGCAGCATATTGAAAAGCAGAGACATTGGTTTGTTGACAAGTCTGTCTAGTCAAAGCTATGGTTTTTGCAGTAGTCATGTATGGATGCTAGAGTTGAACCATAAAGAAAGCTGAGGGCTGAAGAATTGATGCTTTTGAACTGTGGTGTTGGAGAAGACTCTTGAGAGTCCCTTGGACTGCAAGGAGATCAAACCAGTGAATCCTAAAGGAAGACAGTCCTGAATATTCATTCAAAGGACTGATGCTGAAGCTGAAACTCCAATACTTTGGCCAACTGATATGAAGAACTGACTTCTTGTAAAAGACCCTGATGCTGGGAAAGATTAAAGGCAGGAGGAGAAGGGGACCACAGAGGATAAGATAGTTGGATGGCATCACTGGCTCAATGGACTTGAGTTTGAGTAAGCTCCTGGAGTTGTTGATGGACAGGGAAGCCTGGCGTGCTGCAGTCCATGGGGTCCCAAAGAGTTGGACATGACTGAGTGACTGAACTGAACTGGCTGATAAACTTTTTCATTAATATCTGTTTGGTTCATATTTACTCACTTTCTCAATTATTATATAAAAATTAAAAAATTAAATATATAAATATATGTATATATGTGTATATATATATATAAATATATTATGTATGTATATTAAGTTCATTTGATAATTTAATTTAAAAGAAGATCTGTGATAATTCAATAGTCCAAAAACAAGGAAAAAGATCAAAATATTTGCATTTTGACTGATCCTTTTTATTAAAAACTTTCAAATAACAAAATGCTTGGTGGAACTATTCTTGCATAAAATAATAAAGAGAGGATGAGTTATTCAACTAAATCACAGAGAATGCCGGAAACTGTAGGACTGGAGATGAGAGATTCTTACACTCTGTGGGAACTCAGAGAAGCCTCGAGGAAAGTTGGGACTTGCCCAAACTAACAAAACTGAGGGCTTGAGGAGGGAGTAGCCTTCTGAGAAGTTTTGCTTGAAATGCAAATACCATTATGTATTTTAAAACTTGTTAAGCGTTATTGAATTGAACAACCTACCATAAATAAAAGCATTTTTGGCAGCTCTTGAAGACAGATAATATTAAAAATCACTGTACTTCCTGGTATAATCAGAATTTAAATTCTTTAAATGCTTTCTAAAAGAGTTTACAAAATTAGAACAATCAAGAATATTGTAAAAGTAAATACAGCAAAATGTGTTATCTGCACTGGTAAGATTAGATTCATTGAGGGTTTGGGGGAAGTTTTAGAGCTGCGCTTGAGGAGAGGTTTTTGCAGAAAGTATGCAAAGGACATATAGGCAAAGAGAGTATCTTACTTCAAAAACATAAATTTTGAAGAAGCAATTATCATTGTAAGAGAAAAAAGAGATTAAGATTTGGAAATGACAGTAAACTGCAGTGAATAAGACAATTTTGCCAGCCCTGGGGCACTTGGAATATGGGATATACTTCAGCCTCCAACTAAAATTCAGACCCTCCCTCTGTCACTCAACAGGCATCAAAGAGTCCTTTGTTCAAGAGCAAACCAGTCGTTTTCAGCCTTCTATGGCTCTATTTATGTTCTTCCCTCTAGGAATTGCCTTCATTTCATTGACTAATGACTGGATATTTGCAGAGATACACCTCAAATACTGCCTCTGTCTGTGCTCTCTTATTATATAATGAAAGTTCACTTTACTTCTCTTTATATGGGAGGGTAGATTATTTGACGTGGATCTCTGCAAATATCTAGTCATTAGTCAATGAAATGCAGGCAATTCCTGATTCTGAAGCTGAAACTCCAGTACTTTGGCCACCTCCTGCAAAGAGCTGACTCACTGGAAAAGACCCTGATGCTGGGAGGGATTGGGGGCAGGAGGAGAAGGGGACGACGGAGGATGAGATGGCTGGATGGCGTCACTGACTTGATGGACATGGGTTTGAGTAAACTCTGGGAGTTGGTGCTGGACAGGGAGGCCTGGCATGCTGCAATTCATGGGGTCACAAAGAGTCTGACATGACTGAGCGACTGAACTGAACTGAACTGAAATCTGTTTTATACAACTACTTTCCTTGTAGTCTTGCCTCTGTTGGTACAAGTAAGAGAAAAGCTGTCATTTCCCTTTGCTTCCAAATCACCATAGTCAGAGACGTCAGTTTGCTGACAAAGGTCCATATAGTTAAAGCTGTAGTTTTTTCCAGTTGTCATGTACACATCTGAGAGTTGGGCCATAAAAAAGGCTGAGTGCCTAAGAACTGATGTTTTTGAACTGTGGTGCTGAGAGTCCCTGGGACAGCAAGGAGATCAAACAAGTCAATCCTAAAGGAAATCAACCCTGAATATTCATTGGAAGGACTGATGCTGAAGCTCCAATACTTCAGCCACCTGATGTGAAGAGTCAACTCATTGAAAAAGACCCTGATGTTGACAGAGATGGAGGGAAGGAGGAGAAGTGGATGACAGAGGACAAGATGGTTGGATGGCCTCACTGACTCAATGAACATGAGTTTGAGTAAACTCCAGAAGATAGTAAAGGACAGGGAAGCCTGGAGTGCTGCAGTCCCTGGGGTTGTAAAGAGTCTGACATGACTTAGCAACTCAACAACAACATTACCATGTCAGAAGAGGTGGCTTCAAATGCGGCATGACCTGGAAGTATCCTACCCTCCCATCTCATCCAGAGTTTCACACTGAGAAATGAGATCTGTGTCATTCATCATTTATTTCTGTTATGTCTACCATAAGAAACTTGGATTTCAGGATATTGTTTATTCACAAGCTCTAAATCTCCTGAATGTTGATGAGTATTAAGTAAATCTATTTTACTACCCTCTCATCCTTATTTCCTGTGCTTATTAATATCTGGCATCCTATATACTTTAGTTATTATTTGTCTGCCATCCTTCATTAGAAAATATGCAACATGAAGGCAGGTTTTGTGTATGTGCATGCCTTCTTCAGAGTTGTATCCCTAAGGGATTGGAACATTTTCTGATTTATATTAGGTGCTAATTATATGCCATTGAAAAAAAAATATATATATATGCTTAGAATATAGTAGCTCATTGATAATTGCTTGTAAAATATATCAAAGCATTTATTTTATGTAGAATAGTAAAATAATTATAAGCTGACTCATATTAGGCACACATTGTTATAAACAAGTAAAACAAAAGCTTACTTTTGATTTTGATAAAAGTAAATCTCATTCATTACATAATAAATTCTGAATTGATTTAAAAAATTACTAAGCATCCTAAAGATTGATTGGCAACTCCCTTAAGATTATAAGAAATGCTATATTAAGAATAAATAAATTCAGATATTTTTCTCAGTTTTGTTTTTCTTTTCTCAGCTAAATATCTTCCATGGATATAGCTAATTATAAATGGTCATGTTTATATGAGCTCATACATTCTCATATTTTGTTTTAGCATATGCATATATATGTATATATTAATAACATGTTATTTAGTCACACGATGGAATACTATACAGACATGAAAATGAACTATGTACAAATACATGTGAGAAAAGTCTGTCACACTGTTAATCAAATAAGCCAATATGAAAGAATGCATGCATTTGGTTCTAATAATATAATGTCCAAAAACAGACAAGCCTAACTTGTGCTCTCAGAAGTCCAGATAGTGGTTATCCTTGGGAGACAACAACTGGGAGGGAACACCAGGGTCTTCCAGGGTGCTGGCAGTATTTTTTGATCTGGTTGCTGACTATATGTGAGTTTTCCATTTGTGAAAAATCACTGATTTGTTTATATATATATATATATATATATATATATATATCACTCTACAATAGAAAGTTTAAATAAAATGATGTGCTTCTGACTAGATAATCATAATGAAAAATTGATTCCTCTCTCAGCCATCTGCTTAATCCCTACCTGCCTTTTCCAAACAGTGTCATCCGCTAACATACAGACTAGATTTGCTATGGGTCTGGCTGCTAAAAGCATATGTATATTTTTATTTGTAACATGCTTTCCTTAAATTTTTGTCTTTATTGTTAATACTTCCTGATAAAAGCATTCAATTCTCTTCAATATTTTAAGAATTTCTTGCCACTGAAAGGGCTATAATTTCCTATAATGAAGCATACTCATTTATAATAAATGAACACTTTTGGTCTCAGGTACAAAAATGTTACTAGACAGAAGCAGATGTCTCTGAAGATGGTGCTCAGATTCCAGCTATGTTTATTATCCAAAATAAAGCAGCAGTTGTGTTTTCTAAGAGGGTTATTTTATTAGCAATAAAATGTTCTTGGAAATTATATTTATTTATATGAGAAATTGAAAGAAACATACTTTAACAGATGCTATGTTTTAAGAAATAGTCCTCCCATAAAAAATAATTCCCTTTATGTAATGAATTTAGCTAGTCCCTAGATGTTTGTATCAATACCTTTTAGTCATCCTTACTAACATAATCTGTCATCTAACATAAAAGAGTTCCCGTACAGCTGAATTTTTTTTTTTTGAAAAAATATACTCTTGACAGAAAGCTTAAAAGCTAATAACATTTAAAATGAAAACTTGCAAAGCTACTCCCATGAAAAACTCTGTATACGTTCATTGTGATCCCACAATTCTAAAAGGAATATATATGATAACTGAGGTCTAGTCCAGAAAATAAGTATGAAGAATTCAATACATGGCAATGAATTTAAAATGGCAGTTTTTTATTTGGTTAATACATAAAACAATTCATACTTACATGCAGAGATTGCTTTACACGTTTAATTTGTTTACATCAAGAAACTAAAATTTATGCAGGAAGGTTACTAGAGTACAATAACTATAAAAAAATATAAATAAATAAACTGAAACCTCAACTAAATAGAGTTTGGAGGCCAGCAAGGGGAACTCTCACAATGAGACAACAGCTGAGTCCAGTAGGAAGAAGAAAGATTCCTCAGGCAAAGAAAAACCCACTCTTTGTTTACTGTATAGTCCTCTCAACTTCATTTCTCTCCTTTAAAAGTGTTCTTCCCTTTTCTGGTCTGTAGGGACTTGCACATTCCTCCCTATGGTTGCAGACTCAGAATTGCAATTCTCTACTGATCACAAATAAATCAACCTTTGTTGGAGAAATATCTGACATTTTATTTTATTTTTTTTAAATCAACAGTGCAAATCCTTGCCACATTTCAAAAACAAACAAAAACAACAAAAGGTTTAAAACTAAATTAAATGAAACTATAAAATAAATCAAAATAACAAGAAAAAGGAATCAGAAAGGCTTGACATTTTATTTTTGATGATTCAATTTTAAGAGTATTGATGGTATTTTTAATTGGGGAAAATCCCTCAGAAAACCTTCTAATTGCATGCTTCCAAAATAAATAGCAACAGAATCATGTACAGATTGGCAGCTTATTAATTCTTTCTTTGTATGTAGATCATTCTCATTATTCTTTCATTTTGCATGAAATTTAGAATTAAATTCTAATATAAGGGATCAAAAAAACTTATGCATTTTTATTAAATGGGATAGAAATTCCTTTATCCTTCATAGTCCCTAAAATATAAATTAAATATATGGAAATGGAGATATTTTCTTTCCTATTTCTTTACTTTATGTGAAAATGTGAGGCCAAATAGAACTTAAAATATTTAATTATATAAATGATATGGCATTAATTAACAGATTCATAAAGTGTCAGTCTTAGGGGCTAAGTTCCCATGGACCATTCTAAGCTTCATCGGTCTTCTAAATCAGCATGAACCTCTCTTGACTTATTTAAGGTGATGACTTTTAAATTTTTTAATGCATTTATTTATCCCTTAATTTGACTTTTCCTTATTAAAAATCATTGAAATATAGTACCTATCTCTCTCTGCATAGTAAAATAGATGTAACAACATAAACATTTAAAATATAATGTGTTGGGTAAAACAATGAATCTGTGTATACCATGCAGCAGTGCACTTAAAAAGGAGGCTTTCTTGACTGATGTTTAGGGAGCTATACACTATTGTTTCTAAACTGTGATGACTTCACCAGACAGTCTCAGAAAAGGGGATATGCTGGTCAATGGGAGTGCATCCAAGTCCCACAATATTTCTTTCTTCACTTGTTCAACAAACATCCAATAAGCACCAACACTGAGCTAGGAACTGGGAAAGATTTGAGCCTCCTGAAGGGTCAAATGATGAATAAAGTGAACCTGGATTATTGTTACTAAACCTAGTGCCCAATGGATAAAAAGCTTACAGTATTCAAAAATGCAAATAAAATGTAATTGCGCTATTGTAAAATGATCAGCTGGTCTGGTCATTTGTTGTAGAATAATCTTCTCTCAAGTTTAGTGGTTAAAAACAACTTAGTGTAATTATTGTTACTATTATTATTATAACTGCTAGTTCAGGAAGATGTTGGCAAGGACTGAATCAACTTAAGGCTCAATTAGGCTGTAAATCCAAAATGACATTTGGTACAGAGTTGCTTTCTAGGAGCATAGCTGAGCTGTTGACAAGCACATCAACATGCAGTTTTTTCATGAAGCTTTGCCTTCACAGCATGGAGGTTGGGTTCTGAGAGTGAGCACTCTAAAGACCAGGAAGCAGAAAAGTACAAGACTATGTAAAGGCTATTCCTTGAAATGCCATACACTCTAGGTCAACCCAGGTTCTTACCTGCCCAGATTCAAGAAGATGGAAAAATACCTACTTTAGAAAATGAAGTTCACTCCAGTAAGCATGCAATTTATTACTCAAGTGGGTTTATTTCTGATAAGGAGAGTAAAGTTTTCTACATATTTCTATTTTTACACCTATACAATTCCCTATGTTTCTGCCATATGTTGTCACCTAGAGGTTTCTTGGATCTTACCAGACATGTCACTGGGCCATAGCATTGCAGGCTGGTATATGGAATGGCCAGAAACAAAATAGAAGATTCTCTTTTCCTGCAAGGAGTAAAATGTCCTTAATCATTTGTAAGTGAGCATTTTGCTTTAGCAACATGCCCTACACTGACCTTGAAAGAGAAGTATTAGTTATGTTGCTTTTAGAATGGTTCCAGACAGAAGTACTATCACCAGTCATTTTCTAGCAGTAATCTGTTATGGAACATGTATTTCAGTCACTACTAAATGGCCACCCAGAAAAAAACTGAAAATAAAATTTAAATGTTTTTCTAAATCATTAAGGCTACTTCACTACAAATTTCAAAAGAATACTTCATTTACAAAAATAAAAATTAAGGGAAATGTTAAATCAGATGGGAAGCATGGAAAACAGGCATAAATTAGGACTGCCCTTAACAATCCAGAATATGGTCTCCTTAAAAGATGCATGTACACAATACTAAATAAGCACACAGAGGAAAAGCTACTGAAATCTAATGGAGGACATAGAAGGATTTTTGATAAGCTAAACATTTTCAAAGTTATCCCCAGGCTATGTATAATTCAAGCATGAAAATGCAACATCAGATTGGCATTTCAGCATCATAACTATATAAATATGGGAAATGGATTGGAGCAAGTATACGCAGAGAGCTAGAAAAACAATGAAGAAGCAATAACAATTTTCAAGACAATATTGTATTAGAGGAGGGTATGAAAGGGTTAGCAATAAAGATGAAGCAATAGAATTTTATTTAATCAAAATACAAAATAAAGAATTATCAGACATAATTACCAAACAATTAGCATGGTACTATCATATCACCATTAGCATAATTTAGTTTAAAGGTCACTATCAATTTAATGAATGATGGCATTAAGAAATGGAAAATTCCGACTTTTCTTGATCTGAGATTTAAGCCCCAACTGTCTTCCTGAGCCTCTGCTTGTTTAATATTGTATATAATTCACAATCAATAACAAAAAACTGATTTTTAATCAATGATAATTAATGAAAAGTAAACATACTAATTTTAACAAAGAGTTCCAGTAAAACATATATATTCTGGAATGTTTTGCATCAATAATGATTGTCTAAAATGATATCAAAGTAGTGTGTTCTGTGTGTAATGTTTAATGTTAATGTTAAGTTGTCACTCTTTGTGACCCCATGGACTGTATACTGCCAGGCTCCCCTGTCCAGGGAAGGGCAGAAAGCAGGATAAGTAGGGCGTAGGAGACTGATGTTCCCTTATCTTTGTTTTATGGAAATCATAGTCTGTTTGGGCTTCCCTTGTGACTCAGCTGGTAAAGGATCCACCTACAATGTGAGAGACCTAGGTTTGACTTCTAGGTTGGTAAGATCCCCTGGAGAAGGGAAAGGCTACCCCCTCCAGTATTCTGGCCTAGAGAATTCCATGAGCTGTATAGTCCAGTGGGTTCCAAAGAGTTGGACATGACTGAGCGACTTCCACTTTCACCAGTCTGCTTGGAGGTAGGTTGATTTTAATTTATTTTTTTGAACTTGATATTTTTGAGTACTAGCCAGTGAGGAAATCCAAACAATCCCTTCTTGAGGCTGACATGCAAATGTACACACACTGTTTCTTTACTCTATAAGAGAGATCATACAATAGTTTGGAGGAAAGCTAGAATAACAAAAACGAGCAGTGAGAAATAGACCGGTTCTATGTGGTTTGTTCACTCGTAAAACAATTCAAAATTTCATTGTGATTGTATTGGCATTACATATCTGTAATGTAATGTCTATAAATGTCTATTAAGAACTTGGGTCATCACTGTGTAGCAATTTAAGAGCAAATTTTATGAATTTGAGTCTGAGGTCTTCCGTGGTTAAGTAGTCTGGATGAGCTAACTTCTCTAACTCAACTTCCTCAATGCTCGCTCAGGGATACCAACAGATCCTTCTGCTGTGAAGGATCTGTTCAAAATTAAATGAGCTGACAAATATAAAACACATAGAACACAGAATGGTTTATTTTTTTTTCTTTTTTTTTTTTTTTTTTCAGAATGGTTTAGAGATAAAGTAGGGAAATAATCTATTTTGTAACCCAGACAGAGACACCTTGAGGGAAAAAAGGTGAACTGAGAACTGAGACTGTCATAGGTAAAAATATCCACCTAATTAAAAGTTACTATGTGTATTTTGTGGCATTGATCTCCTGTGAATCAACCTCTATTTCATGAATACAAACATCAGACAGTGTTTGTACCAGACACTGTTTTGTGCACAGAGTACTGTGTGTGTGTGCAAGCTGTTATTTCAGTTGTGTCTGACTCTGTGACCCCATGGACTGTACCTGCCAGGCTCCTATGTCCATGGGATTCTCCAGGCAAGAATACTGGAGTGTGTTGCCGTGGCATCCTCCAAGGGATCTTTCTGACCGAGGGATTGAACCTGTGTCTCTTACACCTCCTGCATTGGCAGGAGGGTTCTTTACCACTAGCACCACCTGGGAAGCCCTTGCACATGATACTATCAGTCTTCAAAACATAGAAACTCTGCTGCTGTCATACGATGGTGAGAGATTTCAATGACTGTTCGAATTGTTTGCTTACAATTGCAATATTTTATGAAGAAATAAGATCATGCACAATGTTTAAAACACAAAACAAAAATACATACCACAGAAATGAAATAAAATGAAATTAATAGCTCCATTGCATTAACTATTTAAAGTTGTTTTTTCTTTTAATCAGGAGAGGAAATTTAACATGCTTTTAGGTATTGCATGTCTAATGTACTACAAGAAAGAAAATGTCAATTAAATGGGAAAATATGTACCTTGTTTCACAAAACAGAACTTTTAAAATGACTAAATTTGATTTGTTTACTTTTAAGTCATTAATTAATGAGTTTGTATTGATTTCTAAGTATGGTAAAGAAATCTATTTGAAAGAAAGACCAGTTAGTTACTAGTGCTAACAAAACATTAAACCACTTACATGGACACACATCTAGGTTTTTAATAATTTAAAAATTTTAACTAATACAATTAATTTAGAATGTACAAGTAACATTTGATTTAAATGTGTGGTGATATTATGAGATTTAAGAATTACAGAACATTACATTCTCCTGTTAGTCAAATTGGAGAATGCAAAGACAAAAAATATATTCTGCTTAATTATTTTAACTTTTTGGGGAAGCATTTGGCCTGTGTATGGTACATATTTCTACTGCTAATCATAGAATTGGAAAAACATTCATATTATTGAGTTTGTTATAGAAACATTTCTTGTGTCAGTCTTGAAGAAAACTTCATAAATATTAGGCAGTAGGAAAATCAACCTAACTTTGAGTCCCTAAGAGGCTTGTTCTTACCCACTTTATATCTTCATCTATGGATATATCTTGGTTGAAAGATTGAAAATTATTGGCTCTATGAAGGAAAATATGTGCAAATGTGTGTCTGTGTGTCTGTTGAATGAGTAGAGTAAAAAAAAAAAAAAAAGATATATAAATAGCCCAGTTGTGTCCGACTCTTTCTGACCACATGGGCTGTAGCCTGCCAGGCTCCTCTGTCCATGGAATTCTCCAGGCCAGAACACTGGATTGGGTAACCACCCCCTCCTCCAGGGGATCTTCCCAACACAGGTAACAAACCTGGGTCTGAGCCATCACAGGGAAGCCACTACTTACTAATCTATGTTTCTTGGTTAGAGGTTGAAAATTATTAGCTCTATGAAGGAAAATATGTGCATGTATGCATGTCTGTTGCATGAGTAAGGCTAAAAATGAAAATAAACAGTAATTTAAGAATTCATTCTTTTTGTTCTGAAGGCTTATTTTCAGTGGTTAATCAACATGCAGGCACATGACCTGAACAAGGTAAAGATGAGAATTCCAAAGTCAATGGAATTTTCTGTCAGGAAAAGGTGAGCGTATGGAATCTATCATGACTGTGTTCTTCCACTGACTCCTGTCCATCAAGAATAGAACAAGAACAGGGTTGTCAATCACGTCTCAAGTTCAGCTGCAAAAGTGTGAGACCAGTAGTAGGAATTCCTGTCCTGTGATTGTTCAGCTTATAACCCCATTAAATCAAAACCAACGACTTACTCTCTGAACTATGTCCATGCCTCTATTTTTGTCAAGAAATATAGCATCATTTCATGGTTCTTAATTTATTGAGAACTTAAATCTAAGAATTTTCCCTAGGTTGTATTTCTGACTTCCTAGAAGCAATTGCAAAAGTCATTTACTCTTCTGTGCACTCCAACCACACTATTTGTCAGGAAAAGGAATATTCCTCTTTCTCCCCTAGATATTTGGCTTAATTTATATTAGTAAAAAACTTTTCATTTTGTATCATTTTTCATATAAAAATATCAAGCTTTTATTTCATCTTCATGTACTTCCTGTCAATTGCTTCCCCTGTTTTATTTCACAGTAATATTTTTAGGATCAGTGCCATTATCATCTCTGAAGAATCTGCGCTGAAGACTGTTTATCAAGAGAGTAACTTCTTTTGTTTTGCTTTTGCAGTCAGCAAATGTGAATTGAAGTATTTATTGCAGACATTACACATATTTATATAGTTTCATATGTCTCTAAATATTATAAGGAAGAAGAGGGAAAAAGATTATATGTAGGTTTTTAAAGTTGCTTTCAAGTGTGTGTTTGCATACTAAGTTGCTTCAGTCATGTCCAACTCCATGTGATCCCATGGACTGTGACCACCAGCCTCTGTTCATGGGATCTAAGCTCAAATGTTACTGTGTGATGTTTCTGCAGACCTTAGAATCTTCTTTGACAAACATCAAAGAGTACCTTAGACTATATCACTACTATGTATTGAGACACTTTTGAAATTCCTAAGTGGGATAAATATTATATATACATATGGTATTTCATTTAAATTTTGAAAAAGCTGCAGATAATTACAGCTGTGGACACCAATAATAACCCATGATTGGAAAATGAACTATATGTATATATACACACACACATGTATATATATAAGCAGTATGTTCTTATAAGCAGGAGCAATCATACCATTACACAAAAACACAATCAAGATGTTACCTAACTGAAAGTTATAAAAGTATAAAAAGTACATAAGAAAGTATAATACAAAAGTATGTCAAAGTATAAGTATGTCAATTTCCCTACTACCAAAGGTTTTTTCTATTACTACTGTCACAGTGACAATATAATTTTTAACAAAATAATAAGATAGTGTTAAGCACCAAAGACATTGACATCACACGCAAAGATGGGTTTGATAAAGGACAGAAATGTCATGGACCTAACAGAAGCAGAAGATATTAAGAAGAGGTGGCAAGAATACACAGAAGAACTGTACAAAAAAGATCTTCATGACCCAGATAATCACAATGGTGTGATCACTCACCTAGAGCTAGACATCCTGGAATGTGAAGTAAAGTGGTCTTTGGAAAGCATCACTACGAAGAAAGCTAGTGGAAGTGATGGAATTCCAGTTGAGCTATTTAAAATCCTGAAAGACAATGCTATGAAAGTGCTACATTCAGTATGCCAGAAAATTTGGAAAACTCAGCAGTGGCCACAGGACTGGAAAATGTCAGTTTTCATTCCAATCCCTAAGAAAGTCAATCCCAAAGAATGCTCAAACTACTGCACAATTGCACTCATCTCACTCGCTAGTAAAGTAATGCTCAAAATTCTCCAAGCCAGGCTTCAGCAATACATGAACCATGAACTTCCAGATGTTCAAGCTGGTTTTAGAAAAGGCAGAGGAACCAGAGATCAAATTGCCAACATCTGCTGGAAAATCAAAAAAGCAAGAGAGTTCCAGAAAAACATCTATTGCTGCTTTATTGAGTATGCCAAAGCCTTTGACTATGTGGATCACAATAAACTGTGGAAAATTCTGAAAGAGATGGGAATACCAGACCACCTTACCTGCCTCTTGAGAAACCTGTGTGCAGGTCAGGAAGCAACAGTTAGAACTGGACATGGAAAAACAGACTGGTTCCAAATCAAGAAAGGAGTACCTCAAGGCTGTATATTGTCACCCTGCTTATTTAATTTATATGCAGAGTACATCATGAGAAATGCTGGGCTGGAAAAAGCACAAGCTGGAATCAAGATTGCTGAGAAAAATATCAATAACCTCAAATATGCAGATGACACCACCCTTATTGCAGAAAATGAAGATGAACTAAAAGTCTCTTGATGAAAGTGAAAGAGGAGAGTCAAAATGTTGACTTAAAGCTCAACATTCAGAAAACTAAGATCATGGCATCAGTTCCCATCACTTCATGGGAAATAGATGGAGAGACAGTGGAAACAGTGTCAGACTTTATTTTGTGGGGCTCCAAAACCACTGCAGATGGTGATTGTAACTGTGAAATTAAAAGACACTTACTCCTTGGAAGGAAAGTTATGACCAACCGAGACAGCATATTAAAAAACAAAGCATTACTTTGCCAACAAAGGTCCGTCTGGTCAAGGCTATGGTTTTTCCACTGGTCATGTATGGATGTAAGAGTTAGACTATAAAGAAAGCTGAGTGCCGAAGAATTGATGCTTTTGAACTGTGGTGTTGGAGAAGACTCTTGAGAGTCCCTTGGACTGCAAGGAGATCCAACCAGTCCATCCTAAAGGAGATTAGTCCTGGGTGTTCATTGGAAGGACTGATGCTGAAGCTGAAACTCCAGTACTTTGGCCACCTCATGCAAAGAGTTGACTCATTGGAAAAGAGCCTGATGCTGGGAGGGATTGGGGGCAGGAGGAGAAGGGGATGACAGATGATGAGATGGTTGGATGGCATCACTGACTCGATGGACATGGGTTTGAGTGAACTCCGGGAGTTGGTGATGGACAGACGTGCTGCGATTCACGGGGTCACAAAGAGTCGGACACAACTGAGAGACTGAACTGAATTGAACCGAAAGCACCAAAGAATTCAAGCTTTTGAACTGTGGTATTGGAGAAGACTCTTGAGAGTCCCTTGGACTGAAAGGATATCCAACCAGTAAATCCTAAAGGAAATCACCCCTGAATATTCATTGGAAGGACTGATTCTGAAGCTGCAGCTGCAATACTTGGACCACCTGATGCAAAGAACTGACACAATGGAAAAGATCCTGATGCTGGGAAAGATTGAAGGCAGGAGGAGAAGGGGACAACAGGATGATATGGTTGGTGGCATTACCGACTCAATGGACATGAGTTTGAACAAGTTCCAGGAACTGCTGATGAGCAGGGAAGCCTAATGTGCTACAGTTCATGGGGTTGCAAAGAGTCAGACACAACTGAGCGACTGAAATGAACTGAACTATTGACTCAAAAGTTAGACTGTAACCATACCTTCCTTTTACCTTTATTAAAGTGAAAAATTTCCATGATATATTTACAATCCCAAATTGAGAGAATAATGCATACATTAGGTGTTTAATATAGCATATATTATTTTAATGATAAAAGACCATAGTTTTCTATTCATAGCCACATTTCAAAATGATTGTTATTAAATATAAAAATGAAGAATATGTAATGAAACATGTTTTAACAATAGATGATCTACTTCCCAGACTAAAACAAATTTCAAATAAAAATTAATAGTATAAGTTAAAGAAAATCTCATCATCTGGTATCTGATATACCCAAAATTGGACATAAGGAATTCTAAACAGGGAAAATATCTAAAAATTTACAAAATAAATTAGTGCACATTTTTGACTGGGACGATTAGAGATACTCATAGTAAGACTGCAATCATTTGTCTAATTTTGGTCTTTGCATCTTATGTATAACAACTTATAAACCAAGCCCAGGCTATTTTGTGTGGTCATATATAGTGAGCTCCCCAAGAAAGCATAGACATGAGTTGAGAGATAGGTAGCAATAAAATGAAACTAAATCCCATGAGAGTTTGAGCCACTGACCTGTACACTATAATAGCTGTTGTCGCTTTTCTGCTATGTCCAACTCTTTGCATGTCCAACACTGTGTGACCCGTGGACTGCAGCATGCCAGGCTTCCCTGTCCATCACCAACTTCCAGGTCTTGCTCAAACTCATGTCCATCGGGTCAGTGATGCCATCCAACCATTGCATCCTCTGTCGTCCCCTTCTCCTCCTGCTTTCAATCTTTTCCAGTGTCAGTGTCTTTTCTAATGGGTCGGCACTTCGCATCAGGTGGCCAGAGTATTGGAGCTTCAGCTTCAGCATCAGTCCTTCCAATTAATATTTAGGGTTGATCTCCTTTATGATTGACTGGTTTGATCTCCCTGAAGTCCAAGAGACTCTCAAGTGTCTTCTCCAACACCACAGTTCAAAAGCATCAATTCTTTGGTGCTCAGCCTTCTTTATGATCCAACTCTCATATCCATACATGACCACTGGAAAAACCATAGCTTTGACCTTTGTTGGCGAAGTAACATCTCTGCTTTTTAATATTTTGTATAGGTTTGTCATAGCTTTCTTCCAAAGAGCAAGTGTCTTTTAATTTTATGGCTGCAGTCACCATCTGCAGTGATTTTGGAGCCCAAGAAAAGAAAGTCTGTCACCATTTCCATTGTTTTCCCATCTGTTTGCCATGAAGTAATCGGGCCAGATGCCATGCTCTTAGTTTTTTGAATGTTGAGTTTTAAGCCAGCTTTTTCACCTCCTCTTCCACCTTCATCAAGAAGCTCTTTAGTTCCTCTTCATTTTCTGGCATAAGGGTGGTGTCATTTGCATATCTGAGGTTATTGATATTTCTTCTGGCAATCTTGTTTCTGGCTTGTGATTCATCCAGTCTTAAATAAATAAAACAGTTGCTCAGTCATCTCTGACTCTGTGACCTTTTGAACTATATCCTCCAGTCTCCTCTGTCCATGGGATTCTCCAAGCAAGAATAGTGGAGTGTGTTGCTATTTCCTTCTCAAGGGGATCATCCTGACCCAGGGGTCAAACCCAGATCTCCTGCAATGCAGGCAGATTCTTTACCATCTGATCCCTGCTCAAAAGTAGTTGTGTTATGGGTTTTCTCGGTAAGCGGTTCAAAGCGACACAGACATAAGTGAGAAAGATTACCTCTATAAATCTAAGAGGTTCAGTAATTATGGAGCTTCTTTCTGAGGTTCTAGGTCCCTGAATTTTCACTGAGTCTTCATCCCACATTCTGGCAAACATATTGCCACATAAGTGGCCAACAGAAGTCACATTGACATTTGCCACTTTTTACTTACAAGTTCCTCTCACTTTGTTATCCCTAACTGAACGATTCAGCATGATAACTTGAGCAACAACAAAAGATCAAGGTAACAGTGAGTCTGATTATTCTAGGGAACTGTAGGACTTAAAAAACCCTGATCTTAGATAGTAAAGTTGTATAGATGTCCTTATGAGAATGCATGGCTTCTGCTGGCATTTCCTTTTTGATAAAGCTGGGGGAGGTGGCATTTGTCTACCAAAAGACAAAGGCTTGGGTGGTTAGATCCAGTAAAGATAAAATAACTAGCACAGCAGGTGGAATTGTAGTCAACACCTGATAAGAATTTCATTAGTAGACACTCATTTTTCAATATCTGTATTTTTTAGAAGTCAAATAAAAAATTTCAGAGAGAGTGACAGGAAAGACACTTCTACATTTTTCATGTCTCTGAGTGTAGCAATATTTGCAATCTGTCAGCTATGCTATAATGCTTTTGGTTTAATATTTTGTTGGAATAGGGAAAGGAAAGTACTGAGGACTTCCACTTTTACCTTTTTACTGTAATAAACCCTAACTTGTGATTTAGGGAACTGACACAAAAATCCTGCCAGTTGTTTCCCAACTATATATTTAAAAACAGGAAACTAGTAAAATGTATGTTTATGGGAAGGTTTAGGATAGGTTTAGATAAACCTCTTCATTTGTAATTTGATTTCTTGTGTTATTTATGCATTTCTTTCCTCTTAGTTCCACACTCATCCATCATTATGTTCTGTGTTAATCAATAGTATTTGTTAAAGCAACCTTTCTTTAAGGGAACATAGTGTTCGGCTCTCAGTGGTGCATTGGAGGGACACGGCAGGTAGATGACACTGTTCAGAGCTTTTGACTCTTACTCTTTACCAGCTGAGCCACAAAGGAAACCGTTGACTATTATAAATGCATTCAAATACTTCTATCACTGTAAATATTGCCTCAACTATATTATAAAAAAGAAATTCTACAGCCATGTTTATTAAAAGCTACTACTGAAAGGGCAGCCCACTGCAGTATTCTTGCCTAAAAAATTCCATGGACAGAAGAGCCTGACGGGCTACAGTTCATGGGGTCACAAAGAGTATGACACGATTTAGTGATTAAACAACAACAATAACAATGTGGATTATAAGTTTGGTTTTGTGAGTTATTGTTTTAGTTTTATTGAATCTGGGTTCATGTCATTCAGTCAGGCTAACTACTAGAGACACTTCTGTGGCAGGAACTAATTCAATGAATCCAAACACTCTGGTTAGTCCAGCTTTGTCCAACATTACATGCATTCCTCTATGAAATAACCTGTAGGATTTTTTCTCATAAATATTCCTAAAGTTATGCCAATATAAATGGTAAAATATTTGTAGTACTTTAGTAGGGATTATAGCCCCATCCAAGTAAGATTGTGCCCTGTTCTTGAGTGATTTAGTTATTTTACCCTTTTTATCCATATCTGTTAGCTCAGTTGGTAAAGTACCTGCCTGCAATGCAGACCCTGGTTCAATTCCTGGGTCAGGAAGATCCACTGGAGAAGGAATAGGCTACCCACTCCAATATTTCTGGACTTCCCTTGTAGCTCAGCTGGTAAAGAATCCACCTGCAATGCAGGGGACCTTGCTTCTATCACTGGGTTGGGAAGATCTCCTGGGGAAGGGAAAGGCTATCCACTCCAGTATTCTGACCTAGCAAATTCTGTGGACTGTATAGTCCATGGGATTGCAAAGTGTAGGACACAGCTGAGTGATTTTCACTTTCACATCCACATCATTATCCATATCTAGGTGGGTCTGAATGCAATGACAGGTAGTAAGATGGCCTTGAGCAAGGCTGGTATCTGTGTGCAAGCAAATGTCCTTTTAAGGAATTGCTTAGGTTCTCTGAATAAGAGGAGACTGGTCTCTTCAGATGAGAGGAGAAAGTGTTGGCTGAGAAGGGAGGCAGAAGTTATGGGGCAATGTAATATAGGTAGATTCATTAGAATTTACCCCAGGTTGCCTGCCATTCTGTCTCCAAATTTTCTCAACCATTTAAATTTAGTATAAAGAACCTTCAAAGCTGTGTATTACACTCATTTTGTAACTCTTTATAGTATAGTCTATCAAGGGCTTCCCTGGTAGCTCAGATGGTAAAGCGTCCGCCTACAATGTGAGAGACCCGAGTTCGATCCCTGGGTTGGGAAGATCCCCTGGAGAAGGAAATGGCAACCCACTCTAGTATTCTTGCCTGGAAAATCCTATGGACAGAGGAGCCTTGTAGGCTACAGTCCATGGGGTCACAAAGAATTGGACACCACTGAGCAACTTCACTTCATAGTATAGTCACCAATATTTGGATTCGAAATTGGATATATTGACCTTGGAGAAGATCATTTCAAGACAGACATAAAAGATCTTTGGTCTTCCTACCTGGTCCAGAATGGAGATTGAAAATAATTTTCTGGTCATTTACTTTCTGTAAGTTCTACAGTGTAATCAGAAGCTGTCATCACCTCATAGTCACCTTAATCATTATTTCCAATATGTCATTCTGTAGCTTGTGTAGCTTCATCTCCTAAATCCTTGCTTTCTGTGAGAACATCATTCCAGAAAATAACGTTATAACTTAAGTAAATATTTTGCTACGCTACTCTCTGTGTCTATCCAAACCCAATTTACCACTGATGATAAGACTCTTACTAACCTGAAGTCAAACCAAGTCATACATGGAGTTCCACATTTCTGTTTAATGATCTATGTGAAAATATTTCAAACATCTAATACTTTATCAAGAAAGATTTAAATGGGAAAACAAATTTACATTATCTGTTTCAAATAAGTATTGAATACAGGAATTTTGATGATTGAAAACTATTCCAAAAAATGATCAGAGAGAGCATTTCTAGGTTTCAGCTATTGGACACCATAGAAATCAGAGAAAATAATGATATATAGCATCAGTTGCTTTCAACACCAGAAAGAGATGATTAACATTAATAGAAAGATGCTGAAAAGCCAATGACAATAACTTAATTTTTGCCTTATTTTAAAGCAAACACACCTATCCCCAGTGTCAGCTAGATAAATAGGTTTTCATTCTCTTTTTCCATCAAAACTTTGTATGAGTACATTTCAATAGCAACATTTAACCTGAAGCTTGATATTTAAGAGTCTATGAATTGAAGATTTAGG
Source organism: Odocoileus virginianus (assembly GCF_023699985.2). NCBI lineage: Eukaryota > Metazoa > Chordata > Mammalia > Artiodactyla > Cervidae > Odocoileus > Odocoileus virginianus. The sequence continues at coordinate 21,104,442 of NC_069687.1, read as the reverse complement.
GATTCCAGTCCTTATGGTAAAAGAGAAGACATATAAAGACAGAAGGACAATATCTAGCACAGAGAGACAGTGATTGCTTTGATCAGATGATGTTTTAGTCTATATTGGTAGCTACAAGATAATACCATATGCTGCATAACTTATAACAACAGAAATTTATTTCTCATAGTTTTGGAGGCTGAAAAGTTCAGGATCAAGTCACTGGCAGATCTGGTATTTAATGAGGATCCAGTTTCTAGCTCATAGATATCTATCTTCTTCCTGAGTCTTCACACAGTGGAAGGGATCACTCTGGGATTTCTTTCTTTATTTATTTTTTTAAAATTAATTAATTTATTTTAATTGGAGGCTAATTACTTTACAATGTTGTAGGGGTTTTTGCCATACACTGACATGAATCAGCCATGGGTGTTCATGTGTCCTCAATCCTGAACCCTGCTCCCACCTCCCTTTTACAAGGGCACTAATACCATTCATGAGCACTACACCCTCATGACCTGATCACCCTATAAAAGCCCTGACTGGAAGCACCATCACATTGAGGACTAGTTTTCAAACGAGGAAGTTTTAAAGGATACAAACATTCAGTCTATAGCAGATGTGTTCTAAATTCTAAAGAATCAAAATTCTAAAATGATCAATCTATTTGTTCTGCTGAAAGTAGACAGAGGAGTACAAGTTAAGAGTCAGTGAGGTCAGGAATTTCTTTCATTAATCAAGGAAAGGAAAGGGATAACAGGAGTTAGCTTCAGGATGGTGATGGTGAAGTTGGTGAGAAGTATTCAAACTCTGGAAATGTTTTGATGGTGAAACTGAGAGTGTCTGCAGGTGAACAGGAGGTGGAGTGTGAGGGATCAGGTGAGCAGTCATACACTATTATGCTTGAGTGCTGAAGGACTGAGGTGCCATTAAAATGGACAAAAAAAGAAAAAAACATCCATGGAGAGAGTTTATTTAAAAATAATACAATGACTTTAGTTTGTATACCACATTTTAGAAGTTTATTAAAAGGCAGCCAAATGCATGACTAAAAGGCTTTGAGTGAGAACAGGGAGAGAGAAGTTTACATAGAAGTAAAGTCACATGTGAGTGTGCACACACATAAACACACACACACACACACACACACACACACACACAGTTATCACCTTCACAAACTGTATGCACTGTCATGAATCACAGAGTATAATTTCCTGGGGTCAAATCACTAATATTAGTAGGCTAATTTAATGTGACAACTGTGTGTGAGAAAACAAAAGGGACAACACAGGACTGTTTTTGATAGTCCTGATAACCTAAAACCTAGGAAATGCAATTTAATATTCAGTTTACTAAAAGGAAGATTACCCTTTAAGTTTGGAGGAAGAAGCAGGTACAAGAATGCAACAGCCAAAACCAGGAGGAGTCTTCCTACAATTCCTCTTACTGATGAATGCCAGAGGACCAAGAAATACTAGCACTGACTGCAGTAGACTGGTTCTCAGAGATCTTAGAAATATTCAATGGAAGATAACCTTCAAGAGAAACAAAAAACAAAACACACTTTAGGGTGGAATAGAACTTCAACAAAGATGGAATACTAAGGTATATTCAAGGGAAGTCTGGGCACCAATAGGAAACACAAGTAGAGAAAACAGACAAAACTCAGAAGGATTTGAGTAAATTCATAAAGTTGTTGTTCAGTTACCAAGTCATGTTTGACTCTTTGCAACCCCATTGACTGCAACACACTAGGCTTCCCTGTCCTTTACTATCTCCCGGAGTTTGCTCAAACTCATGTCCATTGAGTCAATGATGCCTTTCAACCATCTCATCCTCTGTCATCCCCTTCTCCTTCTGCCCTCAATCTTTCCCAGCATCAGGGTCTTATGTAAAGGTTTATAAAGGGAATATGTTAAAAACAGTCACAAGGGTTGCTAAGCATTTCATTATTTGGTTAGCATAATATATGAATACACAAAAATAATTTAGCTGTCAACCTTTGTCACTTTTATGAAAGTCATTAAATATACATGTTTTAGATTCTTAAATCCTAGTATGAAAATTAAGGATTTATAACTGTGTATCTAGCATTAAATTATTATATATTAGTTATTAAGTACAATTTTGCTTCTCTCCAGAAGCATTGATGTTAAAACTTAGTTTGAAACCATGCATGATGAAGTCACAGACTTCTGTATCTACGGTGACCATATTCTCAAGATTCTAAACATAAAGACAGAAAAATGTTTCCTGACATCATCAGAAGATTATGGATAGACTCAAATATAAAATTTTATGACTTTAAGGCCTTAACTTGATTCTTTTGTAATAAAGATACAATCTTCTATAATATGGAAAGCTGGAAGTGGTTGCTTCTATTTCCATTACTGTAATGTATGAACTTGCAAATAAATGAGAAAATTTCAACAATGATTCTAACATTGATTACTATCAAGAGAGCATTCTGCAATTCATAAATCTTAGTGAAGCCTATTTTGCAACTTGTCGTCTTTTGTAAATCACCATTTCCTTTGTAAAAAATAGAGTATGTTGGAAATACAAAACAGCAAAGCATATTTTAACCTATCTCAATGTGTGATGAATTGTACTTTTCTATTTGAAGTAGATAAAATGAACATTTATCAGAAATATAGCTTAGTTGTAACTATAAGACATCCAAGAATATGTTCTAAATAAGACTACCATTGATCTGGACAAATCAAATGAATATAAATCATGGCTAAATATAATCATCTAGTTTGGCATGATTAAATAATTTGGACTATGATTTATTTAGCTTACATACTAGATATTTTAAACCTACATTGTGATCTCAATCTACCTGGAATAATTTACTATCTCCCTCTCTCTGCCAAACAAAAATTAAAGAAACTAATTTGATTTCTTAATACAGGGGGATCTCTGCTATAGAATGTGGTCAGAAGAATGCAATGTATATTATTTAAAGTGTAGACGGTTCCAAAAGATAAACCAATTACTACTTTATACAATAATACAATTCTTGAATTGCTGAGGAATACAGAGATGTCTAGCTAATTTCTTGGTATTGTACTGGCCCTCAAAATGAATGTTTTTGCTTGAAAGATGTATGAGTGTTGGAAAAAATTAATATTAAACGATCATGCTTTTGTCAATTTTCTGTTATCTAGTATGTGTCAATTTTCTGTTAACTAGAAGGGAAGCATGACTACATCAGGCTTGACCATGGTTGTGGGGTCGACTTTGGTAGGCAACAGTGATCCTAATAATACATTCCAGGGCTACTATAAAGAATGACAGACAGTATAACCATGGGACAGAAAATAAAGACAGATCCAGAAATCAAAATATTGTCTTGTGACCAAGGGTGAAGATTCACTTCAAGAAAATGAAAGATGATTTTTTTAAGGAGAGAAGAAGGACTATGTAGAAAATGAAAAATAAAATGAGGAGTACCTGCAAGAGAATATTATGGCTACTTTCATGGGTCTTTCCTCTGAGAACCCTGAGAAAAACTAATTCTAGTAACAGCTTTCATATGGTAATGTTGACATTTAGGGTGTAGAGGTAAAGGCTGTATGTGAATTAATTCTCTGTACATCTGTGCAGCTTTTTTTGTAAGTCTGAAAGTATTTCAAAATGAAAGTTAAAAATTAAAATAATATACAAAACAAAAAAGGCCGAATTACCATTTGACATATTTGCCTGAGAAACTGTTCAGACTTTACTATATATATATATAATATATATAGTTTTGTATATATATATATATATATATAGCCATATTATATATATATAACCATGGTTTTATATATATATATATATATAAAACCATATTCTCTTTTGTATTGATCCCTCTATCATTTCATAATGTTCTTTTGTTTCTTTTATTAGAGACATTGTTTTAAAGTCTACTTTGTCTCCTCTGAGTATCACTACCTCGGCTTCAGCCTTCCTTTTGTTTCCAACTTGTGTGGAGTATCTTTTTCCATGCCCTCTCTTTCTGTCTGTGTGCATATTTAGATCTGAAGTGAGTCTCTTGTAGACATCAGTGATGAGGTTTTTTTTAATCCAATTAGCCACAGTATATATTTTGATTGGAGCATTTGGCCCATTATCATTAAAAGTGATTACTGCTATGTATGTACTTATTGCCATTTTGCTACTTGGCTTCTGGTTGCTTTTGTAGTTGTTTTCTTTCTTCTTCTTTTAGTCACTTCCCTTAATATTTGATGATTTTCTTTAGTGTTATATCTGCTTTTTTCTTTCTTATATTTGTATATCTGTTGCGAGATTTTGATTTCCAGTTACCATGGAGTTTCTGTATGTTAACCACATCTACTTCTCATTTAAGTTCAAGCACATTCTAAAAGTTCTACATTATTTATTCCTTCCCCTAACTTTTTGTGTTTTTGACATCACATTTTACATCATTATGTCTATCCCCTGTTTACTGTAGCTATAATTGATTTTACATTTTTTGTCCTTCAGCCTTCATACTAGCTTATTAAGTGGTTGATCCATAGCCTTTCATAAAAACTTGTCTTTACCAGTGGAATCTTTCCCTTCCTATAATTTCTTATTTCTTGTATCATTTTCTTTTTCATTTAAATAAGACACTTTAACACTTCTTGTGAGATCAGTTTAACATTAGTGAATTCTTTTAGTTTTTGCTTGGCTGGGAAGTTCTTTCTCTTTCAATTATTAATGATAACCTTTCCAGGTACAGTATCCTAGTTTGTACGTTTTTTTCTTTTAGCACTTTCAGTATTTCACACTACTCCCTTCTGTACTGCTGAAAATACAGAAAGTTTCTGCTGAAAAATCAGCTTATAATCACATTATGGGGATTTCTTTGTATGTGCCTCTTTGTTTTTCTTTTGCCGACTTTAAAATATTTTTTAACTTTTGCCATTTAAATTATGATATGTTTCGGTGTGGTTCTCTGGTACACTTTCTTTGGAACTCTGTGTTTTCGGTAGAAGGAAATAAGTTTCCTTCTTCAACTTCAGAAAGTTTTCAGCCATAATTTTATCAAAATACTTACTTTATTTCCCCTTCTCTTTCTCGTCTCCTTCTGGGACCCTGTAATGCAAATGTTAGCACTTTTGATTTTGTCTCACAGTTCACCTAAATCGTTCTCACTTTTTAAAAATTTCCTCTTTGCTGTTCTCATTGGGTGATTTCTGTTAGTCTACCTTTCAAATTGCTTCTGTGTTCTTCTGTATCACCCAACCTGCTCTTAAGTCAGACACGACTGAAGCGATTTAACAGCAGCAGCAGTATATTTTTTATTTCGTCTATTAAGGGTGGGGCATAGCCCAAGGGGATGGAATAGGAACTCCAAGGGGATGGAAGAGAGTTGGGCTTCTCCTGCTTATGCTGGCAGTCTCTGCCTTGTTTTGGGATGTAGCCAACGCCCAAGAGCTGGAGGCTGCACTCTGTGCTGGTTTCACTTCTTCCTAGGTACATGTGCTTTGATTAGAGGATGGGTTGGGGCAGGAGGTGTTGGGGCAGCAACACTGAGCTGTCTCTCCCCTACCTTGTCCAAGTACGCACAGTGATGTGTGCTGCAGCAGTGGCAGTTTGCCATGGAGCTAGCCTAGCTCCCTTCCAAGTGTGTGGACAGGGACAGGCATTCTGGAAATACCCTGGATCCCTCCTGAGTGTGTGCACTAAATCACCTGCTGGCAATGGATATGTCCATCCTGGTCAGAGACAGGGTCAGTGTCCAAGAGAGCTCCATCCCCCCCATGTGCACTCTCTTGCTGGATGTGCACATGAATGTCTTGCGCACTCACCTATTTCCTCCATGTATGTACATTTTGGTTGGCAATGGCAGCCTCAACCTTAGTGAGGAGCAGCACTCACCAGAGCAAGAGGGCTGGAGCAGGAGCCCAGTGCTGCCTGGGGCATGCACTGGGGTGGTTCTGGCAAGACAGTCATAGACCCAGGCAATTCATATGTATATTCTAATTCTAGGTATGACATTCAATCATTTCTCCCCTCTCCCAAGTCAATCATCCATCCATTAATTTATTTTAAAAAAAAAAAATCTTGGAATGAACTGTTATGTATCAGGCACTGTGTTGAACCCTGGAGAACAAAATTTCCTGCAAGATGTTGGTCTAAAACTCAGAGATCTATACTCCCAAGGAGGGGAAAAACTGGTGAATCAAGCATCATAGTGAAGTATAGAGAAAACTAATAGTTATTTTTATATCATCTTATGACTGAAAAAGAGTGCTTATAGGTCTAGTTATCATTTGCCAAATATTCTGCCAAGCATTTGACACATTTGAATTTAATTAATCTTCAAAACAACCTGGAACTTTGATATTTCATCTACTGCAAACATTAACCTCAATGGTGAAAAATTGAAAGCATTTCCCCTAAAGTCAGGAACAAGACAAGAGTGCCCACTCTCACCACTACTGTTAAATATAATTTTGGAAGGTTTGGCCACAACAATCAGAGCAGAAAAAGAAATAAAAGGAATCCAGATTGGAAAAGAAGAAGTAAAACTCAAACTGTTTGCAGATGACATGATCCTCTACATAGAAAACCCTAAAGACTCCACCAGAAAATTACTAGAGATAATCAATGAATATAATAAAGTTGCAGGATATAAAATCAACACACAGAAATCCCTTGCATTCCTATACACTAACAATGAGAAAACGGAAAGAGAAATTAAGGAAACAATTCCATTCACTATTGCAACGAAAAGAATAAAACATTTAGGAATATATCTACCTAAAGAAACAAAAGACCTATATATAGAAAACTATAAAACACTGATGAAAGAAATCAAAGAGGACAATCATAGATGGAAAAATATACCCTGTTCATGGATTGGAAGAATGAATATAGTGAAAATGAGTATGCTATGCAAAGCAATCTATAGATTCAATGAAATCCTTATCAAGCTACCAACGGTATTTTTCAGAGAACTTGAACAAATAATTTCACAATTTGTATGGAAATACAAAAAACCTTGAATAGCCAAAGCAATCTTAAGAAAGAAGAATGGAACTGGAAGAATCAACCTGCCTGATTTCAGTTTCTACTCCAAACCACAGTCATCAAGACAGTATGGTACTGGCACAAAGACAGAAATATAGATCAATGGAACAAAATAGAAAGCCCAGAGATAAACCCATGCACCTATGGACACCTTATCTTTGACAAAGGAGGCAAGAATGTACAATGGATAAAAGACAATCTCTTTAACAAGTGGTGCTGGGAAAACTGGTCAACCACTTGTAAAAGAATGAAACTAGAACACTTTCTAACACCATACAGAAAAATAAACTCAAAATGGATTAAAGATCTAAACATAAGACCAGAAACTATAAAACTCCTAGAGGAGAACATAGGCAAAACACTCTCTGACATAAATCACAGCAGGATCCTCTATGACCTACCTCCCAGAATATTGGAAATAAAAGCAAAAATAAACAAATGGGACCTAATTAAAACTAAAAGCTTCTGCACAACAAAGGAAACTATAAGCAAGGTGAAAAGACAGCCTTCAGAATGGGAGAAAATAATAGCAAATGAAGCAATGGACAAAGAATTAATCTCAAAAATATACAAGCAACTGCTGAAGCTCAATTCCAGAAAAAATAAAAGACCCAATCAAAAAGTGGGCCAAAGAACTAAACAGACATTTTCCCACAAAAGAAATACAGATGGCTAACAAACACATAAAAAGATGCTCAACATCACTCATTATCAGAGAAATGCAAATCAAAATCACAATGAGATACCACTTCATGCCAGTCAGAATGGCTGCTATGCAAAAGCCTACAAGCAATAAATGCTGGAGAGGGTGTGGAGAAAAGGGAACCCTCTTACACTGTTGGTGGGAATGCAAACTAGTACAGCCACTCTGGAAAACAGTGTGGAGATTCCTTAAAAAACTGGAAATAGAACTGCCATATGACCCAGCAATCCCACTCCCGGGCATACACATTGAGGAAACCAGAATTGAAAGAAATGACCCAAATGTTCATCGCAGCACTGTTTATAATTGCCAGGACATGGAAGCAACCTACATGCCCATCAGCAGAGGAATGGATAAGAAAGCTGAAATATTACTCAGCCATTAGAAAGAATGCATATGAATCAGTTCTAACGAGGTGGATGAAACTGGAGCCTATTATACAGAGTGAAGTAAGTCAGAAAGAAAAACACCAAAACAGTATACTAACGCATGTATATGGAATTTAGAAAGATAGTAATGATAACCCTGTATACGAGACAGCAAAAGAGACACAGATGTATTGAACAGTCTTTTGGACTCTGTGGAAGAGGACGAGGGTGGGATGATATGGGAGAATGGTGTTGAAACAAGTAAAGTATCATATGTGAAACGAATCACCAGTCCAGGTTAGATGCATAATACCGGATGCTCAGGGCTGGTGCACTGGGATGACCCAGAGGGATGGGATGGGGAGAGAGGAGGGAGAGGGGTTCAGATTGGGAAACACATGTACACCCATGGTGGATTCAAGTCAGTGTATGGCAAAACAAATACAATGTTGTAAAGTAAAATAAATAAATTATTTTTTTAATAAAAGTAAAGTAAGACAATGGAAGTTAAGTATAGTTCCTAAGGATATTCAGGTTAATGAATAATCCGAGGAAACAGGCTTCCCAGACCCAATTCTAATGTGATTTTGTGCCTGTGTGTGTATGTGGGGTGAGGGGGCTCCCCCTCACCAAAACAATTTTTTGATGCCAGCAGGGTGTAAAAGAACTTAATTAAACTCAATTATGACACACTCCATTGTGAGATAGAATAAGAGTTCACCATGGAATATTATTCAGCCATTAAAAAAAAAATCATTTGAATCAGTTCTAATGAGATGGATGAAACTGGAGCCCATTATACAGATTGAAGTAAGCCAGAAAGATAAAGATCAATACAGTATACTAACACATATATATGGAATTTAGAAAAATGGTAATAATAACCCTATATGCAAAACAGAAAGAGACACAGATGTACAGAATAGAATTTTGGGCTCTGTGGGAGAAGGAGAGGGTGGGATGTTTCTAGAGAACAGCATCAAAACATGTATATTATCTATGGTGACACAGATCACCAGCCCAGGCTGGATGCATGAGACAAGTGCTCGTGCCTGGTGCACTGGGAAGACCCAGAGGAATCGGGTGGAGAGGGAGGTGGGAGGGGGGATCGGGACCGGGAATACATGTAAATCCATGGCTGATTCATGTCAATGTATGACAAAAACCACTACAATATTGTAAAGTAATTAGTCTCCAACTAATAAAAATAAATGGGGGGGGGAAGAGTTCATAGGTAAAAGTGGCTCAGTCCCATGAGATGACCCTCTACTTCAGATGCCAGCCTCAAGCCTAGGTTGTCCCAGTGCTTATGACAAACCGGCTACAAACAGGAAGTTCCAAAGACCCTTCCAACTCAGGACGCTGATGATAAATACAGTTTGTTACCTGTGCCCCTGACTGGCTATAAATTCAGCTATAAATCCCCAAATTTCCTCCCTGAGGTTAATTTACAAGAAAGGTTTTCATAACTTAGATTATATTTACCAAAAAGAAAATTCTGACTTAACACAACTTATTGGATTAATATGGCTATATCTTTGGCTAACATTCTTTGTACAACGTCCAGAATCCTATCAAAACTTACTAACCCAATTAAGAGATAGACACAATAGGTGAAAATAAAAACAGCAGAAAAAAATGTAACATGATGTCAGGTATACTAAGTAAATGAGTAATTAGACAAGATTTTAAACAACAATTGATAAAATTAAAAGTTTATTATAAAGTATTAAAAAATAGAAGGAATGAAATAAAAGTAAGCATAATTGTATTTATTAATATATGAATAAATCAAAACTGTAGAAATGAGAATATCCTTTCTGAGATTAAGGATTTACCCGAACAAAACTTTAGGCAGCAAATGGCAGGAACATTAAGATGAATGACATAAGCATGAAAAAAAGTCAATCTGGCCCTTCACTTTTAGTCTGTATGTGTCTCTTGCTTTGAGGTGGGTTTCTTGTAGACAGCATATATAGGAGTCTTGTTTTTGTATCCATTCAGCCAATCTTTGTCTTTTGGTTGGGGCATTCAACCCATTTCCATTTAAGGTAATTATTGATAGGTGTGGTCCCGTTGCTATTTACTTTGCTGTTTGGGGTTCACGTTTATACAACCGTTCTGTACTACCTGTCTAGAGAAGATCCTTTAGCACTTGTTGAAGAGCTGGTTTGGTGGTGCTGAATTCTCTCAGTTTTTGCTTGTCTGTAAAGCTTTTGAATTCTCCTTCATATCTGAATGAGATCCTTGCTAGGTACAGTAATCTGGGTTGTAGGTTATTCTCTTTCATTACTTTAAGTATGTCCTGCCGTTCCCTTCTGGCCTGGAGGGTTTCTATTGATAGATCAGCAGTTATCCTTATGGGAATCCCTTTGTGTGTTATTTGTTGTTTCTCCCTTGCTGCTTTTAATATTTGTTCTTTGTGTTTGATCTTTGTTAATTTGATTAATATGTGTCTTGGGGTGTTTTGCCTTGGGTTTATCCTGTTTGGAACTCTCTGGGTTTCTTGGACTTGGGTGGCTATTTCCTTCCCCATTTTAGGGAAGTTTTCAGCTATTATTTCCTTGAGTATTTTCTCATGGCCTTTCTTTTTGTCTTCTTCCTCTGGGACTCCTATGATTCGAATGTTGGGGCATTTCACATTGTCCCAGAGGTCCCTGAGGTTGTACTCATTTCTTTTGATTCTTTTTTCTTTTTTCCTCTCTGCTTCATTTATTTCCACCATTTTGTCTTCTACCTCACTTATCCTATCTTCTGTCTCCATTATTCTACTCTTGGTTCCCTCCAGAGTGTTTTTGATCTCATTTATTGCATTATTCATTTTTAATTGACTTTTTTATTTCTTCTAGGTCTTTATTAAACATTTCTTGCATCTTCTCAATCTTTGTCTCCAGGCTATTTATCTGTAACTCCATTTTGTTTTCAGATTTTGGATAATTTTTATTATCATTATTCAAAATTCTTTTTCAGGTAGATTCCCTATCTCCTCCTCTTTTGTTTGACTTGGTGGGCATTTTTCATGTTCCTTTACCTGTTGGATATTGCTCTGCCTTTTCATTTTGTTTAGATTGCTGTGTCTGGAGTGGGCTTTCTGTATTCTGGAGGTCTGAGGTTCCTTTTTATTGTGGAGGTTTTACCCAGTGGGTGGGGTTGGACGATTGGCTTGTCAAGGTTTCCTGGTTAGGGAAGCTTGCATCGGTGTTCTGGTGCATGGAACTTGATTTCTTCTCTCTGGAGTGCAATGGAGTGCCCAGTAATGAGTTTTGAAATGGGTCTATGTGTTAGGTGTGACCTTGGCAGCCTGTATGTTGACGTTCAGGTCTATGTTCCTGCGTTGCTGGAAAATTTGCATGATATGTCTTGCTCTAAAACTTATTGGCTCTTGGGTGGTGGTTGGTTTCAGTGTAGGTATGGAGGCTTTTAGATGGTCTCATTACTTAAAGTTCCATGTAGTCAGGAGTTTTTTGGTGTTCTCAGGTTTTGGGCTTAAGTCTCCTGCCTCTGGATTTCGGTTTTATTCTTCCAGTAGTCTCAAGACTTCTTCAACTATACAGCACTGATAATAAAACTTCTAGATTAATGGCAAAAAGATTCTCCCCCGTTAGGGACACCCAGAGAGGTTCACAGAGTTACACGAAGAAGAGGAGAGGGAGGAGGGAGACAGAGATGAGCAGGAGGAGAAAATGGGGGACTCAAGAGGAGAGAGACAGATCTATGCAGTTGTCTGTTCCCAGAGTGTTCTCCGTAGCCCAGACACCCACAAAAATTCACAGAGTTGGATTGGGAAGAGAAGGGGGAAGGAGGAAATAAAGGTGTTCTGAGGTAGAAAATGGAGAGTCAAGATTGGGAGAGAATAATCAATGCACTCCTGAATAAAAATGGGAGCTGAATATTGGATTCTTAAATGTCCACAATTTATATCATATACTGAAAAACAAAGATTAAAAATCTAGAGTAGAGGTTAGACTCTTAAAAATACTATATTAAAAACAAAAACATGCAAACAGAGACCAAAAGAAAGCAGGAGTCACAATACTCATATCAGATAAAAAAGACTTTCAAATAAAGGATGTGAAAAGAAACAAAGAAGGACACTACATAATGATCAAAGGATCAATCCAAGAAGAAGATATAACAATTATGAATATATATGCACCCAACATAGGAGCACCGCAATATGTACGGCAAACTCTAACGAGTATGAAAGAGGAAATTAATGGTAACACAATAATAGTGGGATACTTTAATACCCCACTCACAACTATGGATAGATCAACTAAACAGAAAATTAAAAACGAAACACAAACCTTAAATGACACAATGGACCAGCTAGTCCTAATGGATATCTATAGGACATTTCACCCCAAAACAATCAACTTCACCTTTTTCTAAAGTGCACACGGAACCTTCTTCAGAATAGATCACATCCTGGGCCATAAATCTGGTCTTGGAAAATTCAAAAAAATTGAAATCATTCCAGTCATCTTTTCTGACCACAGTACAGTAAGATTAGATCTCAATTACAGGAAAAAAAATGTTAAAAATTCAAACATATGGAGGCTAAATAACACACTTCTGAATAACCAACAAATCATAGAAGAAATCAAAAAAGAAATCAAAATATGAATAGAAATGAATGAAAATGAAAACACAACAACCCAAAACCCATGGGACACTGTAAAAGCAGTGCTAAGGGGAAGGTTCATAGCATTACAGGTTTACATCAAGAAACAAGAAAAAAGCCAAATAACCTAACTCTACATCTAAAGCAATTAGAGAAGGAAGAAATGAAGAACCCCAGGGTTAGTAGAAGGAAAGAAGTCTTAAAAATTAGGGCAGAAATAAATGAAAAATAAACTAAAGAGACCACAGCAAAAATCAACAAAGCTAAAAGCTGGTTTTTTGAAAAACAAAATTGACAAACCATTAGCAAGACTCATTAAGAAACAAAGAGAGAACCAAATTAACAAAATTAGGAATGAAAATGGAGAGATCACAACAGACAACACTGAAATGCAAAGGATCATAAGAGACTACTAACAGCAGCTCTACGTCAATAAAATGGACAACTTGGATGAAATGGACAAATTCTTAGAAAAGTATAACTTTCCAAATCTGAACCAGGAAGAAATAGATCTTATCAGAGCCATCACAAGCAAGGAAATCGAAACTAATCAGAAATCTTCCAGCAAACAAAAGCCCAGGACCAGATGGCTTCACAGCTGAATTCTACCAAAAATTTAGAGAAGAGCTAACATCTATCTTACTCAAACTCTTCCAGAAAATTGAAGAAGAAGGTAAACTTCCAAACTCATTCTATGAGGCCACCATCACCCTAATTCCAAAACCAGACAAAGATGCCACAAAAAAAGAAAGCTACAGGCCGATATCACTTATGAACATAGATGCAAAAGTCCTTAACAAAATTCTAGCAAACATAATCCAACAACATTAAAAAAAAAAAAAAAATCATACACCATGACCAAGTGGGTTTTATCCCAGGAATGCAAGGATTCTTTAACATCCGAAAATCAATCAATGCAATACACCACATTAACAAATTGAAAGATAAAAACCATATGATTATCTCAATAGATGCAGAGAAAGCCTTTGACAAAATTCAAAACTCATTTATGATTAAAACTCTCCAGAAAGCAGGAATAGAAGGAACATACCTCAACATAATAAAAGCTACATATGACAAACCCACAGCAAGCATCACCCTCAATGGTGAAAAATTGAAAGCATTTCCCCTGAAATCAGGAACAAGACATGGGTGCCCACTCTCACCACTATTATTCAACATAGTGTTGGAAGTTTTGGCCACAGCAATCAGAGCAGAAAAAGAAGTAAAAGGAATCCAGATAGGAAAAGAAGAAGCGAAACTCTCTCTGTTTGCAGATGACATGATCCTCTACATAGAAAACCCTAAAGACTCTACCCGAAAATTACTACAGCTAATCAATGAATATAGTAAAGTGGCAAGATATAAAATTAACACACAGAAATCCCTTATATTCCTATACACTAACAATGAAAAAACAGAAAGAGAAATTAAGGAAACAATACCATTCACCATTGCAATAAAAAGAATAAAACACTTAGGAGTATATCTACCTAAAGAAACAAAAGACCTATATATATAGAAAACTATAAAACACTGATGAAAGAAATCAAAGAGGACACAAACAGATGGAGAAACATACCGTGTTCATGAATTGGAAGAATCAATATTGTCAAAATGGCTATTCTACCCAAAGCAATCTATAGATTCAATGCAATCTCTATCAAGCTACCAACGGTATTTTTCACAGAACTAGAACAAATAATTTCACAATTTGTATGGAAATACAAAAAACCTCGAATAGCCAAAGTAACCTTGAGAAAGAAGAATGGAACTGGAGGAATCAGCCTGCCTGACTTCAGACTATACTACAAAGCCACAATCATCAAGACAGTATGGTACTGGCACAAAGACAGAAATATAGATCAATGGAACAAAACAGAAAGCCCAGAGATAAACCCACGCACCTATGGACAAGTTATCTTCGACAAAGGAGGCAAGGATACACAATGGAAAAAAGACAACCTCTTTAACAACTGGTGCTGGGAAAACTGGTCAACCACTTGTAAAAGAATGAAACTAGAACACTTTCTAACACCATACACAAAAATAAACTCAAAAATGGATTAAAGATCTAAATGTAAGACCAGAAACTATAAAAGTCCTAGAGGAGAACATAGGCAAAACACTCTCCGACATAAATCACAGCAGGATCCTCTATGACCCACATCCCAGAATATTGGAAATAAAAGCAAAAATAAACAAATGGGGCCTAATGAAACTTAAAAGCTTTTGCACAACAAAGGAAACTATAAGCAAGGTGAAAAGACAGCCTTCAGATTGGGAGAAAATAATAGCAAATGAAGCAACAGACAAAGGATTAATCTCAAAAATATACAAGCAACTCCTCCAGCTCAACTCCAGAAAAATAAATGACCCAATCAAAAAATGGGCCAAAGAACTAAACAGACATTTCTCCAAAGAAGACATACAGATGGCTAAGAAACACATGAAAAGATGCTCAACATCACTCATTATCAGAGAAATGCAAATCAAACCACAATGAGGTGCCACTACACGCCAGTCAGGATGGCTGCTATCCAAAAGTCTATAAGCAATAAATGCTGGAGAGGGTGTGGAGAAAAGGGAACCCTCTTACACTGTTGGTGGAAATGCAAACTAGTATAGCCACTATGGAGAACAGTGTGGAGATTCCTTAAAAAACTGGAAATAGAACTGCCATATGACCCAGCAATACCACTTCTGGGCATACACACTGAGGAAACCAGATCTGAAAGAGACACATGCACCCCAATGTTCATCGCAGCACTGTTTAAAATAGCCAGGACATGGAACCAACCTAGATGTCCATCAGCAGATGAATGGATAAGGAAGCTGTGGTACATATACACCATGGAATATTACTCAGCCATTAAAAATAATTCATTTGAATCAGTTCTAATGAGATGGATGAAACTGGAGCCCATTATATAGAGTGAAGTAAGCCAGAAAGATAAAGAACATTACAGCATACTAACACATATATATGGAATTTAGAAGATGGTAATGATAACCCTATACGCAAAACAGAAAAAAAGAGACACAGATGTACAGAACAGACTTTTGGACTCTGTGGGAGAAGGCGAGGGTGGGATGTTTCAAAAGAACAGCATGTATATTATCTATAGTGAAACAGATCATCAGCCCAGGTGGGATGCATGAGACAAGTGCTCGTGCTGCCCTGGTGCACTGGGAAGACCCAGAGGGATCGGGTGGAGAGGGAGGTGGGAGGGGGGATCGACATGGGGAATACATGTAACTCCATGGCTGACTCATGTCAATGTATGACAAAACCCACTGAAATGTTGTGAAGTAATTAGCCTCCAACTAATAAAAATAAATGAAAAAGAAAAAAAGTCAATCTGAATACAATAAACAAAATTCATTGGAAATACAGGGAATAAGAGACATGTGGGACAAGTAAAATTTTACTATATATGCACTTTTAATGTCAGAAAATATAAAAGAATGAAGATATAAATGCTGATAATTTTCTAAAATTGATGAAAAATGCCAACACAGAATCAAAACTCTCACTGAATTTCAAGCCAGTGTCCCTAAACAATTACAGAAAAACTCTAGAGAAATATGCCACAGATGAAATAAAAAAATCTAGTAGAGGAAACAAAAAAGTTTTCCTCAAAGAAACACCAATAAGCTTGACAGATAACTCAGAAAGTAAGAAAATGATCAAAAAACATAATGAATGAACATAACCTAGAGTTCTATACAAATTAAAATGTTTATCAAGTTAATTGGTGGTGGTTAAGAACACAAAAATAGAATATTGCTGAATACAGTTTTAAATAATAGTGTTAATATATCAATTTATTTCTTTGACAATTATATTAATACAGGATTAAATTCTATGAAGGTTATATAGGAACTTTCTGTTTGCAGAATATTTTTCTATGTGAAAAATTACTGTAGAGAACTAAAAATATAAATGGAATGATAAACTGGGCTTCCCTGGTGGCTCAGATGGTAAAGAATCCACTTGCAATGCAGGAGACTGGAGTTCCATTCCTGGGTTGGGAAGATCCCCTGGAGGATTCTAGCCTAGAGAATCCCTATGGACAGCTGAGCTTGGCATGCTACAGTCCATAGGGTTGCAAAAAGTCAGACACGACAGAGAGACTAAGCACATAATAATAAATTGACAGAAATTACATGAAAAATATGCAAATCCACAACATTAATACTTTAATAAGTGGCCTAATGAGGGTAACTGATTTGTGAAGCAGCCTCCCCAATTAATCCAGTCTATACTAGATGACCTCAAAGTCAACTAGCAAATGTGTATGTTGGGTCCATGTCCTCCTTCCTATTTCTGAATGTGGTATAACAAACTACTCTAAAATGCATAGAATCAAAACAAATATACTTTCTTATTCCTGGACTTGGATAAAGTGACTCATCTGAGACTATTCTGATTCTCATTTCTCAATTTTCCTTCAGGAACTATAAGCTTAAAGTGAAGAGTTTTTTTCTGTTACTGTTTTTTCCATTTTCCTCACAATGCTAGCATATGCCCTAGAGGGGACATAGAACAGACAAGGACTCTTAAAACCTAAATTCAAAAGTGGAAACCAGTCACTTCTGTCTATTTCTATTGGTCAAAACAAGTCATGAGGCCAAATCGAATGTACAGCAGGAGGAAATAAATCCCACAATAGAGGAACTTGGAGGGAATAGTTAGAGTTGATAACAGAGTCCACCATAGTACACTCTTAGTCGGAAGGAGTTATGCCCCTCCTACTTGGAAAATGTGCTCACTTCAAGATTCCCAGTCCACTCAGCAATCATGTTGTGATACTCAAAATCCAGGTTGTTCTTAACTATGCCTGCATACTAAGTTGCTTCAGTTGTGTCTGATTCTTTGTGACCCCACGGATCATAATCCATTAGGCTCTTCTGTCCATGGGACTCTCCAGGCAAGAAAACTGGTGAGGGCTGCCATGCCCTCCCCCAAGGAATCCTTCTGACCCAGGGGTCAAACCCATGTCTCTTTAAGTCTCCTGCATTGGCAGGTGGGTTCCCCAACACTAGCACCACCATAAATATCACCAAATGGTCACCACCAAGCCTTAGCTAACACCTCCATCAGGTCAGTTGCCCTTTCTTTTTGGTGATGGGAACTTTTACAATCTATGCTCTTAGTAACTTTGAGTATGTAATACAGTGTCATTACCTTTCATCACTGTACTATTTTTTTTCATTTTGTTCTCTGTTCTGAATGTCCATCCCCACCCCAAGACACCAAGTCACATCTTTCTCTCTACTGGATTTAAATATGGCTTCTCCTGATCAGGTGATCTATGGACAAAGCAAGTTATATGCCCTTCTTCTCTACACACTCCACAAAATGTTCAAGCCTAAAGAGAAAAACTGCAACAAACTCTCATTCAACATAAAGGATAATGGGAGATGCAATAACAGTCATTGAATCTTAGAAATTTGGAAGTCTTGCTGAGTAAGGATTGACAGGTGCTTCTACAATGAGAATAGAGGCTGTTTCTTAATTAGGCTCCAGTTTTGCTCAGTATTATCTCTGCTCATTTTTCTCCAATAGTTTTTATGTTATTATCTTCAGTCAGCTATAAAGAGATCACTGAACAATATTATCTCTTTGATGGTAGGCAATTTTTTTAAACCTTCTATCTGCCTTTAGAAGGTTCAAATTCCAATGAACATTTAATATCTAAGACACTTCAGTCATATATTTGGTCAGATGTAGATAATTTCCTCAACAAGACTTTCTAAAACAGTATGGTTTTCTGTGTATTAATTCTACTTACTCCATTAAACAAAAGCTATAGTTTTTAGCTATAGCTATAGCTATAGCTATAGACTATAGCTAAATAGTCTTTTGTTTTGTTTTAGCCACTAAGTCATGTCTGACTCTTTGTGACCCCCAGGACTGTAGCCCACCAGTCTCCTCTCTCCGTGGGATTTCTCAGGTAAGAACATTATAGTGGGTTGCCATTTCCTTCTTCAGCGGATCTTTCTAACCTAGGAATCATACCCACATCTTCTGTTTGTCAGGTAGATTCATTACCACCGAACAATCTGGGAAGTCCAAATATTCTATTAGATATATGTTTCTTTCTTCTGTAACAATAAAAAAAAAATCAGGCTACTGTGCATGCTTTATACTTCCTAGAGGTTCTTCTTTTCTGTTAAAGAGACTACTAGAGTCCACCTGTACATGAGTTACATATTTTCATCTGGAAGCCATATAATACTGGGTAAGGCCTTTGATTTGGTCTAGGACCACATGATACAATTGAATTTGAAGGCCTTTTACTTATTGAAGGGCCTGGATATGGGAAGTAATTTCATTTTATTTTATGAAGATGATTGATTTTTATATCTTATCATATGCAGCTAAAAAGGAACAATTAATTTCAACTGTTCTACCTAAAAACTATGCTTCTGTTGACATTATATTATATACATTTTCAGTCTTTTAGGTTATTGTAGATTTAATTTTACCAAATGCTTCACAACTAAGTAATAAAGGCCAACATGTTTTTATTCTCCTTAAAGAGTTTCTTCACCATTTCCTCAAGCATCCATTCTTTATGTGGTTCTAATGACAGTGACAGTAATAAAGCAACTATTTTATTATAGTTGTAGCCTCACTTCCAGTGTCATATTTTAAATTTGCTAAGAAATTTTATGCATCAAATAACCCCTAAGCTCAATGACTGAAAATGAAAACATTTGTTTTCATGTATACACCCATATGTCAACATAAAATCAACGGAAGAAAATGGGTCAGACGACAGCTCCAAATCTACATAGGGTTCAAGCTTGTATCAGTAGGTCAGCTTAGAGGGAGTTGTCTTATCTGAGACTTCTTTGCTCTATTTACCTTTTATTCTCCTCCTGAAATCAGAATCATCGCCCAAGTGTGTAGTCCTAACCACATGGCTTAAGAAAATGGTGAGTGGAAACAAGTCAAGTATAAAAAACCCAAATCAAGAGCATACTGAACATCTTTAGTACATGGAGCTTTAATGTCATACACATGGCCAAGTGTGTCTACACAAGGTGGACTGACCAATGGGAAAATTATAGTACATATTAATATAACTCTAAAGTTTCCTGATTTAAAAAAGTGTTGTTCATACTTATGTTTCTACTTGAAGTTTCTGTTTCTCTATACTGTATTATAGCTTAATATTTAAATCATACTTTCTAGGTTCAGTACCAATCCATTTTATTTCCAAAAAAGTTTTCATTACTTCCCCATTTAGAAATTATGCTTGGTCTTACTAATCATAGCACTGCATTCTGATCACTACTATGATTGTACTCTTTAGAGCTTTGTACTCTACCTATTTGTATTCATTTATTCAAACCTGGTTCTTATTTTAAGTTGGTAAGAAAGAAAGAAGCATCTTATCTATTACTACATCATTTCAAGAGGTTGCATATAATCTTTTCCATTATGGTTATTCAATATATTTAATATAGTTATTAAATGGCACCAGCTAATAAGTCAATAATATCTCTGTTCTTGAATTATCAATTTGTTTTAAGCCTTCAAATTCAGTTTCCTTGCGTAGCTATTAAAATCTTCCTTATCTGAAAAGATTACTCTTTGTGGACATACATTTATTTAAAAACTAACAAATGTTGAAAACTTTTCCATATCCTCTACTAATGTCAGTCTGATAAAAAGTTTACATGACTTTGAAACTTCAACTCTGAAGTGCTTTACATGACCTGAAAAAAAAAAAAAAAATTTCTAAAAACCATTACACAATTCATTGCATTATAGCTAAAGTGATATTTATAAACCAATTCAAATGAAGTACTACTATTGTAAGAATTTCATTTTGGTATCTAACCATGTAAAAAATCATTTTAATCATAGAGTCTACTTTTCATGTATCTAGCAAACCCATTATATTTAATATAGTAACAATTTTTTATATCTGATGTTGATGCATGTGCTAAAGCAGACAAATAATTGTAATCAAATATATGCTGAATGATCAAAAATACCCAAGCTTAAGTAATATGAGGTGCTAGGCAGCACATTTACATAAGTATCTGTTGGCAACCACTAACAAATGCATGTCACAGCTCTATATAGAAGTGTTAGTGATTTGTCTGGCAGCCATACTCCTCCTTTAGATTGCAAGCTATTAAATGTGATGTTTTTGAACTGAAGGGATTTGCTTTTTTATTACCAAGTTTATATTGTGTGTCATTATTTTATATTCTGAAAACATGATTTTCTCATCTTAGATTAAGTTTCAACAGCAATTTGAAATCACTAATAAACTCTAGAAACAAATTACTATTAAAGAAAAAAGGGGGAAAAGACAGTGCTATTTGATGCTGAATTTAATTTAAAGAATCCATTTAATCAGCAAGAAATATTTACTGAGTAGTGCATTTCTTTATGTCAAAAGTCATCTTTATCATGTTGGATCCTAGCAGCCATTAAGCTACACTTGAAATATTCATCTTCCCAACATAGCTTTTTATGCAGATTATATTACAAAATCACATTAAATCGCTTGGTGAAAAGCAATTCTGCACTCTGTGTCTAATCACTTGTTACTCAGACTTGACTCAATCAATCATAAATATTTAACAAATTATTGCTACATATCTATAATGTGCCCCTATGTAGTTTATAAGACATAGTTTCTGTCAAGTTGCTTATATGATAAATTCATGAACCTGATCATATTAAGCACTGAAAGATTATTAACAGTATCTTAGAAAAGTATATGGAAGAGAGACATTTTTCTCATATAAAATATTCAGCTTTTCTTGTATTAGCAGGGCTAAACAACAGATAGGAAAAATATCATATAAATTCTTATGTTTATTTAAATGTCAAACTGTCAAATGACTGCAACAATAACTTCCTTAACAGCTCTGAGATTATACTGGTTAGAAGGTGCTTTCTGAAGATAAATCATATATTAACACAGAGGGAGAGGTGATAAAAACAAAATATCCAGATGAGTTGTAAGAGTTGGACATGGCTTAGAGACTAAACAACAACAACATGAGTTAATCTTAGTCAAGAAAGGACCTGGTTTATATAAATGTGGCTATGGGAGACAAACTCTAGAATGGTTCCTGAGAGACCCATGTCATGGTAGTCTCATCTTTGTGTGATTCTCTCCCCTTGGGTGTAGGTGGCATCTGAGACTTGCTTCTACCCAATATTACAGAGCTAATGTGATAGGATGCACATAGTGACTAATTGTACACCATTATTTTGCAAGAATATCAATCATGTTATTAGAAGATTCTATTTTCCTTGCTAGCTCTTAAGTCTCATGCTGCCACGCTATGTCTCTCCTTTGGAAAAGGCCACAGCAAGGTGGAGAAGGCAGCTTCTAGTCAAGAGCTACCAAGAAAGTGTGGTCTTAAACCCAGGATACTGCAAGAAATGGAATGTTGCTAACAACCATGTAACCTTGGGAACAGATTCTTCCACACTTGAGCCTTAGATGAGATTGCAACCCTGGTCAACACTGGGAATTCAGCTGTGTTAGAGCTTGAAGCAGAGGACCTAACTAGGCTCTTGTGTAACTCCTGACTCACAGAAACTGAGACCAAAAAAAAAAAAATCTTGGTTATTTTAAGCCACTAAGTCTGTGCAACAGTTGCACAGCAACAGACAACTGATACAATAACTAACCTTTCAGCTTCTTAAATGGCAAGGTTATGATAGAACAATGAGAAAAAGAAAAGATCATTTGCTGTTTATGTATGCCTATGGCTGATTCATGTTGAGGTCTGACAGAAAGCAGCAAAATTCTATAAAACAATTATCCTTCAATAAAAAATAAATTATTTTTTAAAAATGTGGAGAACTGTAAATACCAATACATTCTGTACATTTTCCTGTGCGTAACTGTGTCTCAAGGAGGTAAATAACATGGTCATGAAATATTTTGCTACAGATAAGAGTTAGATAAATAGTTGGAAGCAGTCTCATCATGAATATGATGTGCTGTGTGTATGCTGTGCTTAGTCACTCAGTTGTGTCTGACTCCTTGTGGCCCCATGGACTGCAGCCCACCAGGCTTCTCTGTCCATGGGGATTCTCCAGGCAAGAATACTGGGATGGGTTGCCATGCCCTCCTCCGGGGGATCTTTCCAACCCAGGGATCGAAGCCAGGTCTCCTGTATTGTGGGTGGATTCTTTACCATCTGAGCCACAGGGAATATGATAAACATATCATAATTTAATTGGCTGCTTAAGAGGCTTGTAAAGGAGTTGAAGGACAAGGTTGAATAGCCTGTGCTAGGCTAGAGGCAAAAGTGAAAATAAGTAAAAAGAAAAATACTTTCCATAGTACAATTTACAAGTTGCTTGTATAAATGGGGAAAAAGAAGATAAAATATAAATTATAGCACTATGCTTGAAGATTTGCTTTTAGACTGATATTTTTAAAAGGAGAGAAAATAAGTGGAGACTGTATTGATCTGTCAGGAAGTTGGTCTGGATGAAGAATAAAATTAGTTCATTTTATCCACGTTATATGGATGTTGCTTGAAATACCAGCAAGGTACTTTAAGTGACAATTTAAGGAAGGGGATGTAAAATAAGAATAAGAGTTAAAGCTGAAGTTATGGGAATGCATATGATGTTCACTGTGGTTGAGGTAATTATGAAAGTTGTTATATTAAGATAAAAGAGAGGAGAACAGAGAAGAAAGTGAAGTCAGTCAGTCGTGTCCAACTCTTTCTGACCCCATGGACTGTAGCCTACCAGACTCCTCCACCCATGGAATTTCCCAGGCAAGAATACTGGAGTGGGTTGCCATTTCCTTCTCCAGAGGATCTTCCCGTCCCAGCGATCAAACCTGGGGTCTCCCACACAGCAGGTGGACGCTTACTGAGCCACCAGGGAAGCCCTTCCCCAAGAGCAAAAGAAACAGGCAAAAGGAGTAGCTATGCCTAATATAATCAGGAATACAGACACTGTTATAACAGATTCCCCACTTAAAGAATATACCATTTCCTTTTCTCTTCTTTTATAGTATTTGTGTTATTTTTTTATAGAGTATATTCCTCCATAATCTATCTTTTATTTGGAGAATTAAATATTATGTAGAAGGCTAAATGAGCTTAGTGGACTTCCCAGGTGGCTCAGTGCTAAAGAATTTGCCTGCCAATGCAGGAGATGCGGGTTTACTCTCTGGGCCAGGAAGATCCCCTGGAGAAGGCAATGGCAACCCACTCCAGTAATCTTGCATAAGAAATTCCATGAACAGAGCAGTCTGGTGAGTTACAGTCCATGGGGCTGCAAAGAATCAGACATGACTGAAAGACTGAGCTTACATGCACAGAGATAGATCCTAATCCAATTATGATTAGTACCCTTATAAGAAGAGGAGATTTTTATCACAAAGACACACACAGAGGGAAAACCATGCAAACACCAGAAGAAGACAATCATCTACAAACCAACCAGACAAGACCTCATAAGAAATGAACCCTGCTAACACCTTGATCTTGAACTTCTGGCCTCCATAAATGTGAGAAAATAAGTTTCTGTTGTTTAGCTGCCCAGTGTATGATACTTCATTACGGCAATCCTAGAAAAGTAATGCAGCTTACAATCAATAAAATAACATACTTGTTTAAAGTGTATAGCAAATACTAAGTTTTAACAAATATCTCTTATTATAAAGAAAGCTGGTTTCAATGTGATCTGTTTCTGAAGAATTTTTTCATGCCTCCAATGATGACAAATAAGAAAATGTGAGAAAACTTTTTTCAAAAATACTACACATGTATCATTAAATTACACATTTATGACTTTTTCCAGAATATAAATTTCCAGAGATGGAGTAAATATTAGCAGAATCTGCCTAACTGCTTACATGAGAAATCTAATATAATGAAACTCATAGCACCAGAAAGTATCATAGTCTGCGCATGTGTTGGAAAATAATTTTCAGAATAAAGTTTATTAGAGCAGGAGACCTTATTAGAATAGTGGGCTGGACAACGGAGAGCCAACCCCTTTCACAGGTTAGTAAGTAATTTTTATAATCTCAAAGAAAATTCCTGCTGGAAGGTTGGCATTAGGTGATTGGTTAGGGTGCTATAAGGTGTATATTTTACCTAATATGGAGTCAGGGAGCTGGCTGGTCAGAGCTGTTAGTTCTGGAGACGACCTTGGTACAGGGTTCTAAAGCCTTGGCACAAGGCTTTACACCTGTGATCTTGGTATAGGGCTCCACAGAAAGGATGGTGGTCATTACTGGGAGCTAGGAAGAGGAGGAAATTACAAGTTGTTGTTCAAGGGGTATGAAATTTTGTGATAGAGAGGAACAAATCTGACTCCACATTGGACCTATTCCTTTAGTTCTAAACTTTGTGTTCTGTGCTTCATCATGCTGGCTCTGTGCCTTTGTAAAATAATGTCACATATAGTCTGAAATATACATCATAGCCCATTCTCAAGACTGTGCTTCCCAGGTTTGACCTTTAAAGGTATAACACTTTTCATTCATATAAAGAGAAAAAGTTACAGAACAGAGACTAACACTTGTGTTGTTATAGGGTTACGGAATAATTGTGATGAGACCTATCCAGACTGCTAAATGGACAAATGATTTTGACACCAAGATGTTTCCAACAACGAGACACTCCCCTCCCCTTTCAGTAAAAATGAGCTCTGAATTCAGGTAAGATGGTTCTTTGGGACACTAGTCTATCAGCATTTCAGTCTGCTAGCTTTCTAAATAGTTGTTATTGCTTGCCCTGACAACACATCTCTTGATTTATTGGCCTCTTATTCTGTGAACAGTAAGAGTTTGGGTTCAGTAATAGTTTCAGTTCTACAAATAAGACAAAAGTACAGCCGTTTTGGAAAAGGACTGAGGGAACGGCCTTGAGTCAAGAGACTTGACACACCCAGTAAAACAAAGTGCTAAAGACTTGGGCTTCACAGAGGATAACCAAAGACCCACAAGAGTAAAAGATTAGCTCTATTTCTGTTCCATCAATTTATGTACATAATTTTCAAAAGTCAAGAGCAGGACTATACATTTGTCACCTTGTAGAATCACCAAACTCTCAGTTCCCTGAAAGATATAGATACAGGCCCAACACACATTCCTAAGTTGCTTTTGCAGGAAGTAGACCCCCTCACCCCACCCTCCCAGATGAAAAATGCTGATTGCAAGCATGTAGGTCCCAGAACAGTTGAAACCATAAGATTGATAATGCTCAAAACTTCACCCGATACCACTCAGGCTAAGAATTGCACACATACTGATAAGGCACCCTCACAGTGCCTTGAAAATGTCTTCCTTAAAAGTTCCAGGGGAGTTGAAATATATCTGTCTTCTCTCTTGTGCAAAAGCTATATTTTCAAAATAAGTTTGCTTTCCTAAGAATTTTGAGGGTGTGATATTCATTTCTGTGGTACTGCTGCCCAAGAATCTGGAAAGGGCCTGATAACACTAGTTAAATAAGTTATAGAAAATGCTGAAAAGCTTTGTGCTTATAGTTGGTAGTACTAAACTGTGTACATTTAGAAATGAGTTGAAGATATCATATGTATATTCTTTCCATATATATATATATATATATATATATATATATATATATGTATAATGACACAGATGGTAAAGAATCTGCCTGCAATGTAGGAGACACAGGTTCAATCTCTGGTTTGGGAAGATTCTCTGGAAAAGGACATGGCTACCCACTCCAGTAGTCTTGCCTGGAGAATTCCATGGACAGAGGAGCCTGTGGGCAACAATCTATGGGATCGCAAAGAGTGGGACACAACTGAGTGACTAACACTTTCACTTCACTTTCATATATATGTATATATAACACATTAAATGTCATTAAATGTACAGTATGCATGCATGCATGTGTGCTAAGCCACTTCAGTCATATCTGATTCTTTGTGACCCTGTGGAATGTACCCCAGCAGGATCCTCTGTCCATGGGAATCTCCAGACAAGAATTATATATATATATATAATTGTATACAAATTAGCAACATCAAATGGCAGAGTGTATGCAGAAACAAAAGTATCTTGCATACATACAAAGTATACTTACATACACACAAGTATAGTGTTGTGGTTTCTGATTCATCTTAGATTCTTTCATCTCCTGCTTCACTGCTAGCAAGGTCACTAAGGATTTAAAACTGAAGGAGTCATCGAGTTTTGACAAATAATGCTGAGTCCTGGTGAGTAATTGGACAGGAAACTGGCTTATGTACTATATGAGAATGTTGCATGCTTTACAATTTTCAGTTGTGTTCTTTTGACAGACACTTACTGGACTTGATGCAGTAATAAAAGCTAATGCATATTTTCCCTCAAATGCTAACTTTGTATGAAATGGTTTGCTGCTCATCAAATAAATCCACTCTTTCCTTTATAGCAGTGCTACCATGCTGCATCATTTTGAGGAGATGCATACATGATCAGTGTTTTGTGGAGCTATTCACTCATGTACCCTAAGCCCATTCAATTGTATGATAGGAATTATAATGTGTGTATATAGACATAAAAGTGAGCCCTGTTATCAAAATATTTTTGGA
Organism: Odocoileus virginianus; assembly: GCF_023699985.2. Classification (NCBI taxonomy): domain Eukaryota; kingdom Metazoa; phylum Chordata; class Mammalia; order Artiodactyla; family Cervidae; genus Odocoileus; species Odocoileus virginianus. Next base: position 21,077,173 of record NC_069687.1, on the reverse strand, counting down.
GATGTTTAGAAATAAGCAAAAAATTATTCTTTATATTATACATAGATACTATTACACATGATCTGCTTATTCAACATCCCAATTTTTTATGCTCATCCCCATTACCAATTTGAGACATGTGTAAGTCACTTCTAATCTCTAAATGTATGTGTACTATTGCTTTATATGCTTTTATCATTTTTTTTTCTTAAGTACTACCTAAAAGAGACCTGAGAAACTGGGGCAAATAGAGCTGTTTATTTGATAATGAGGATCCAGGTGTTTCAACAGATAATGCTAGGCATATCAAAAGAAATGTTTCTTGTAATTATTTCAATAGGACAGTATAAAGTGTCAATCAGTTTCAGTTTAGATATATTTATATACATAGTACTTCTTCAGTATAACTGAAAAATACTTAGGTCATTATATTCCCATTGTAGACAAAACATAACTCAACTTGCATGTTCTGTGCCAATTTAGCAGATATAGATGAGTAGAACATATGTTGTCACAAAGCGTTCTGACTTAGATTTCTATAATTAAATATTTCTTAAAGATATGGGAATACCAGACCACCTGACCTGCCTCTTGAGAAATCTGTATACAGGTCAAAAAGCAACAGTTAGAACTGAACATGGAACAACAGAATGTTCCAAATTGGGAAAGGAGTATGTCAAGGCTGTACACTGTCACCCTGCTTATTTAATCTATATGCAGAATACATCATGAGAAACGCTGGGCTGAATGAAGCACAAGCTGGATTTCTGAGAGAAATATCAATAACCTCAGATACGCAGATAACACCACCCTTATGGCAGAAAGTGAAGAGGAACTAAAGAACCATTTGATGAAAGTGAATGAGGAGAGTGAAAAAGTTGGCTCAAAACTCAACGTTCAGAAAACTAAGATCATGACATCTGGTCCCATCACTTCATGGCAAATAGATGGGGAAGCAATGAAAACAGTGGCTGATTTTATTTTTGGGGGGCTCCAAAATCACTGCAAATGGTGACTGTAGCCATCAAATTAAAAGACACTTGCTCATTGGAGAAAAAGCTATGACCAATCTAGGTAGCATATTAAAAGGCAGAGACATTACTTTGTCAGCAAAGGTCCATCTGGTCAAGGCTATGGTTTTTTCCATTAGTCATGTATGGATATGAGAGTTGGACTATAAAGAAAACTGAGCACCAAGTAATTGATGCTTTTGAACTGTGGTGTTGGAGAAGACTCTTGAGAGTCCCTTGGACTGCAAGGAGATCCAATCAGTCATCCTAAAGGAGATCATTCCTTAATATTCATTGGAAGGACTGATGCTGAGGCTGAAACTCCAATACTTTGGCCACCTGATGTGAAGAACAGACTCACTGGAAAAGACCCTGATGTTGGGAAAGATTAAAGGTGGGAGGAGAAGGGGATGACAGAGAATGAAATGGTTGGATGGCATCACCCACTCAGTGGACATGAGTTTGAGTAGGCTTTAGGAGTTGGTGATGGACATGAAAGCCTGACGTGCTGCAGTCCATGGGGTCACAAAGAGTCAGACATGACTTTGCAACTGAACTGAACTGAATGAGATATACTGCTGTTAGCTTTTTAAACAACTAATGCTTTAAAAACAATGTCTCATAAAACACATGCTAAAATTTAACTTTTTTAAAGACCATTTTACTCAAAACATATACAATTGATGTCTTTGTCTATATACATACATATATGACAGAGGGAAATTCATAACATGGATATCTTAACAGAAATTAATGAGATGAATGATAGGATTGTCCTTAAAAAAATCTTGTGTATTCTGCTTAGGTCAAATTATCTATTGCCTAAATTTTTGTTGTTGTTTAGTTGCTAAGTCGTTTCAGTTGCATGAGCATTAGCCCACCATGCTCCACTGTCCATGGAATTTCCCAGGCAAGAATACTGGAGTTGGTTGCCATTTCTGACATTACGGGATCTTCCAACCAAGGGATCTTCCCTGTTGGCAGGTGGATTCTTTACCATTGAGCCACCAGGAAGCCTTTTTTAAATCGGTGAATGTAAAATCCATCACTTCAATCTTATCCTGATGTGAAAAACAGTCTTCTAAATTTAAGTTTGTTAATGCATTGAAAAAGCAGGAAAGTTCCAGAAAAACATCTATTTCTGCTTTATTGACTATGCCAAAGCCTTTGATTGTGTGGATCACAATAAACTGTGGACGATTCTGGAAGAGATAGGAATACCAGACCACCTGACCTGACTCTTGAGAAACCTGTATGCAGGGCACGAAGCAACAGTTAGAACTGGACATGGAACAGCAGACTGGTTCCAAATAGGAAAAGGAGTACATCAAGGCTGTATTATTGCCACCCTGCTTATTTAACTTATATGCAGAGTACATCATGAGAAACGCTGGGCTGGATAAAGCACAAGCTGGAATCAAGATTGCTGGGAGAAATATCAATAACCTCAGATATGCAGATGACACCACCCTTATGGCAGAAAGTGAAGCAGAACTAAAGAGCCTTTGATGAAAGTAAAGGAGGAGAGTGAAAAAGTTGGCTTAAAGCTCAACATTCAGAAAACTAAGAAAATGGCATCTGGCCCCATCACTTCATGGCAAATAGATGGGGAAACAGTGGGTGACTTTATTTTGGGGTGCTCCAAAATCACTGCAGATGGTGATTGCAGCCATAAATTAAAAGACGCTTACTCCTTGGAAGGAAAGTTATGGCCAACTTAGACCGTACACTAAGGAGAAGGCAATGGCACCCCACTCCAGTACTCTTGCCTGGAAAATCCCATGGACAGAGGAGCCTGGTAGGCTGCAGTCCATCGGGTTGCTACGAGTCAGACACGACTGAGCAACTTCACTTTCACTTTTCACTTCCACACATTGGAGGAGGAAATGGCAACCCACTCCAGTGTTCTTGCCTTGAGAATCCCAGGGATTGGGGAGCCTGATGGGCTGCCATCTATGGGGTCACACAGGGTCGGACACGACTGAAGTGACTCAGCAGCAGACAGTATATTAAAAAGCAGAGACTACTTAGTCAACAAAGGTCAGTTTAGTCAAGGCTATGGTTTTCCAGTTGTCCTGTATGGGTGTGAGAGTTGAACTATAAAGAAAGCTGAGTGCCGAAGAATTGATGCTTTGAACTATGTGTTGGAGTAGACTCTTGAGAGAGTTCCTTGGACTGCAAGGAGACCACCCAGTGCAGCTTAAAGGAGATCAATCCTGGTTGTTCATTGGAAGGACTGATGTTGAAGCTGAAACTCTAACACTTTGGCCATCTGATGCGAACATCTGACTCATTTGAGAAGACCCTGATGCTGGGAAAGATTTAAGGCAGGAGGAGAAGGGGATGACAGAGGATGAGATGGTTTGATGGCATCACCAACTTGATGGACATGGGTTTGGGTAGACTCCGGGAGTTGGTGATGGACAGGGAGGCCTGGCATGTTGCGGTTCATGGGGTCACAAAGAGTCGGACACGACTGTGTGACTAAACTGAATGCTTGCAAAGATCTTTAGAAAAAGTTATCTTGAGAACATATGCATCTATATTTTCACACTCTTTTTAGAAGAAATCATCTGGATATCAATACATATCTTACATGGTTTTATTAGGCATTCTTAATAAGAAAATATAGAGTCATCTTTATTATTTTAAACATAGAAAAAATAGGATTTACAATTTCTGGTGCTATAATACACAAGTAACTATTTTACACTATGGCTTTTACATGATCGAAGTTGATTTCTCATTGTGTTATTTCCTATGTACTCAAACATACTTGGGTAGACTTATGTTTCCTGTTTCTCTTCTTTAAAATGGAGATAATAAAAGTAATCCCTTAGGCCAATTAATAAGAACATGCAAATTAAGCATGTAAGAAAGCCCAAAACAATGTAAATACAATAGGAATTGATAATATAATAATAATTTTATTATGTGCCTTTGATTCAGATTTTATAATCCAGGCAAAATTATTTTGGAGTGTATGAAAAGTTATCCATGCTAATCATAATGTTCATGCTTCCACCATATATTAATGTGAAAAACTTTTTTTCAAAAGAGAAACCAGGATGAATTGGAAAAGACTTGCTTCCTAGTTATTATGATGTTATTGATCTGAGTGCAACACTTTTCTTTAATGACATTGTCATAGATTTGATTATTATTCACAAGTCTTATCACATATTGATAATAGTATTATATGTCTTTGCCCTTTGCTATGTGACTCTGATGCATTCCAGCAGATTAAAAACAATGGATATTCCCACCTCATCAATTCTGATATTGTCCATAAAAACGGCCTTCAACAACAGAATCTTTTAAAAGAGCTTTGTATGCAGCCCAAGTTCATCACCTTATGCTTGCCCCTCTTGAGCTCTCTTTTATAACAATATTATGTCCAGAGATCAGATGTTTCTTCAGCCTGAGTTCTAAAATGAAAGAACTTGTGGAGTCCAGCTGAGTCCTACAAAGATGCAGACACCACAGGAGGAAATAAAAATCTGTTTTTGTAAGCCACTGAAATTAGGCATTATTCATTACCAGGAAAAATTAAAACATGTCCTAAAAGCACTTACATACAGAGGAAATATAGACTATATATTACTCTATAGAGTAAGGAAAGAAAGAATGAAAAAAAATTTTAAACACTAATTAAATTTTTTTTCCTGAAAAATTTCTAAGGGTAGTAAAACCTACTGAAATAAAAATGCATTTGGTATTGAATGAGAGATACATAATCTTATGCCTCATGTTAGTGTAGGGTATGATGTTTAAATTTAGGTATCAACCTGTCTGAGTCATGGTGCCCAAATATTTGTTCAGACATTACCCTTGATGTTCCTGTGAGGGTGATTTTGGATGAAATTAACATTAAAATCAATGGACTCATCTCATTCATCCAGCAAGTGCTCAGGCCCGGTGCACTGGGAAGACCCAGAGGAATCGGGTGGAGAGGGAGGTGGGAGGAGAGATTGGGATGGAGAATACTTGTAAATCCATGGCTGATTCATGTCAGTGTATGACAAAAACCACTACAATATTGTAAAGTAATTAGCCTCCAACTAACAAAAATAAATGAAATTTTAAAAAGGGAAAAAAAATCAATGGACTCCAAATAAGACAGAATGTACTTCATAGTGTAGGTAGGTCTCATCTAATCAGTTGAAGGTCTGAATAGAACAAAAATCTGAGTTCTCCCAAGTGAGAAGGAATTCTGCCAGGAAATGACCTTTAGACTTGAACTGTTCAGACTTGAATTGCAGCATCAACTTTTTTCTGCTCTCCAGTCTGACTGCCTTTGGACTTGAACTGCAGCATCAAATATTTTCCAGCCCTCTGGATTACCTGGCAGCAGTAGACTTGGAAGCCTCTATAATCATGTGATATGATTTATTAAAATAAACATTTCTTGTTACTCTGTCTCTATCTACCTCTGTGTCTCTCTAAACACACACACACACACACACACACACACACACACACACACACATCCTATTGGTTTCTTTGGGAAACCCTGGCTTGTACAGGTTTTGGTACCAGTAGTGAGGAATAGAGTCTTAAGAATGAGTCTTCTGAATTAGCTTTAGGGTTTCTAGAATTAGTTCTCTACTCTGATTAGATTTATAGATACTGAAATCTCAATTTCCAGGAGCAAAGAGAACACTGATAGTTCATCGTGTGATATAACAATAGAGAAATGCAAAATACAATCATTGGATACTTATAATAAAGCATTTATGAGGCAAAGATTTGATTGAACATTTATATGATGCCTTCAAATATTTTTTGACAAATAAATGAGTAAAATAAGATTAGCTATTGCTCCTCTTTCTGAAGAAAGTAGATAAAGAAAAGGATGAGTTCAGCAATTTGAATTTCCAGGTAATAGATACAAAAATGACCTGGAAGCTTCTACATCTGCCTTGAAAGAGACCCATATCTCCTATAATCACATGGCTGAGATTGTTAAAACCAAACCCACAATCTCATCCTGTCAATCACAATGCAAATTGAATGGCCAGGGTCACAAGATGTCAACTGCTAAAGTGAGAATAGTGATTGAGAAGGTGTGGGTATACTGAAAGTTGGAATGTGGAAACTGGAGACATTCAGTCTCTAAATTCTGATGACCTATTTGTCAATACGAGCAGCCTCTTATTGCCTGAAGAAAATGTAATGTCCTCCCCTGAGGAAGCTGCCTTACACAACACTGTTGACTAATTTCTAATCCCTCTTTGCTTTCAGATATATCACTAGACTCAAGTCTCCATAAGCTCCTAAAACTGAGGTGTGAAATTTGACCCAGGAGAAAGTGGGTGTGTGTGTTAGTTGCTCAGTCATGTCCAACTCTGCGACCCTATAGGCTGTAGCCTGTCATGCTCCTCTGTCCATGGAACTCACCAGGCAAGAATACTGGAGTGGGAAGCTGTTCCCTTCTCCAGGGGATCTTCCTTACCCTGGAATTGAACCCAAGTCTCCTGCATTGCAGGCAGATTTTTTACTGTCTGATCCACCAGGGAAGCCCAGGAGAAAGTGTGCTATCCTCCAAAACTACTTGATTTTTCTAATTTATATAGATAGAAATCTGAGGAATATATATGGGAATACACATTAAGGAAGCACCTTAATGATGGAAGGATCACATAGTTGGAATAGACCAAATTTATTGATATGGGCCCTTCATACAGAAATCTATACATTTACTACTGCAACTTAGAGAATTTTAAAGGACTCTATCAGGTTGCTTGCTTGGTTGGCTGAAACATGGAAAGAAAAGCTGGCCCACATTAAATGAACTTGAAATGCTGGACATGAGTTGGCTTACTATAGAGCAAGAGATTCAAAGAGTTAAAGAGACTGGGATGTGAGAGTGGATTTATCACTTAAGAACATCTTACTCTGACTGGGACAGTCCAGAAGAAAAATCATCCAATGTTATCAGAAGAGATGAATTGCTCTGTAATTGTTCTTCTCTATAGTGGATTCCTACCACATCCCCACCCAATTTACCTTTTTAGGTCTGCACAGAGAACACGTGGATCTTGGAGAATGACAGTTGACTATCACAAGCGTAACCAAGTGGTGACTCCAAATTGCAGGAACTTCACCAGATATGCTTTCATTGCTTGAGTCTATTAACACATTCCCAGGTAACAAGTATACAACTACTGAGCTGGCAAAAAAAAAAAAAAAAAAAAAAAAAAATAACATCCCTGTTGATAAAGATCACCAGGAATAATTTGCTTTTAGTTGTCAGGCCAGTAGTACACCTCATTATCCTACCTCTGTTGTATATCAACTCTTTAGCTCCATGTCATAATTTAATTTTCTGTGATCTTGATCATCTTCCCCTTCTACAGGATATCACAGTGATCCATTACATTGATGTCATTACTCTGATTAGATGTAGTAAGCAAGAAGGGGCAGATCCTCTAACTCTATTGATGAGACATTTGTGTATCAAATGGTGCAAAATAAATCGAACAAAGTTTCAGAGCTTTCTACCTAAAGTGAAATTTCTAGGGGACCAGTGGTGTGGAGCATATTGAGCTATCCCCTCTAAACTGAAGGGTAAGTTGTTGCATCTAGTCCCTCCTACAGCTAAAAAAAGTGATACAATAGCTCATGGTCTTCTTTGGATTCTAGAGACAACATAGTCCTTACTTGGGTGTGTTGTGCAAGTTCATTTACCAAGTGACCTAAGAGCTGCTAATTTTGAGTGGGGGCCAAAACAAGAGAATGCTCTACAATAGGTCCAGGCTGCTATATGTTGTTCTGTTCCTTGAACCGTATGATCCAACAGTGACTGAGCTATTGGGATCCTTTGACCAGTAAGTGACTCACAGTGCAGTCCCCCAGGGTTTAGAAGAAAGGTTCTGCTGTCTTCTGCAGATAATCACTCTACTTTTGAGAAACAGCTTTTTGTCTACTGCTAAGTCTTAGCAGACACTGAGTGCTTAATCATGGGTCACCAATTTACCATGCAAGTGAAGTGAGCTCCCAATTGTGAACTGAGGGTTATCAGATTTATCCAGACACAAATTCGGCCACACACAGCAGCACTCAATCATCAAATGAAAGTAGCAATATAAGATTGGCCTGAGAAGGTCCTGAAGGTGGCAATCTATTTTACCTTATAACATATGGACAGTTTCTAGTAAGTACATTTTATATGTTAAGCATCTAAATTGTAAAGGTAAATTTAAATATTATGCTAATTTTACATTTAATTATATCTAATCATTTACCATTTTGATACCTAGATTTTTTTTTAATTCTTTGTAGTTCTTGGGCTGGTAACATATAAAATTTTTATTTCCATCTTCAATAGTTTGATTACCATGGACGAGTGGCTGAAACCACAGGAATTTACTTCTTTAAGCTCTAGAGAAATTGAAGTTAAGATGAAAATATAAGCCTACTTTGTTCCTGATAAGAGCTCTTTTCCTAGCTTGCAGATAGCTGCCTTCTCCTTATGACCTCACGTGGCAGACAGCGAGAAAAAAAATCTCTCTCTTTTCCTCTACTTATAAGGCCACCAATCTTCTTGGGTCAGGGTCCCACCCTTAGGACCTAATTTATTTTTAATTACCTCCTAAAAGCCCTGTCTCCAATACAGTCAATTGGGGGTTAGTTCTAAATATAAGAATTTTGAGTGGACACAGTTCCATCCATCACAAAAGCCACATTCTTAGTTTTCTGAGCAAGTTGATATTTCCAAAATTTCTACAGTTTAAGTATATTTGACTCCATTCTCAAATGACTGAGTAAATATTTTACAAATCTGTATGACAAGATAAATGTACAGGTCATGTCTCTTCTATTTGGGTATTTTGTTGTTGTTGTTGATATTTTGTTGTTTGCCCTCCCCTTTCTTAGAAACATTCCTGATAATTTTAATGCTGTCACACATAAAAATTTAACAAAATAGTCTCCTTGAATGAAGACTGACATCCAGAGAAGAAACAAGGCAGAGTCCAACCAGGAATATATACAGAGAAAAACTCATTGCCTGAATGAGAAATCCACTAACCTTACCTCCTTCTCTTCCATGTACACTCACATCTGTAATCAGAAGCTACACACAATGTCCAGGAGAAGCAAAAGCTGTCTGGATTACAAAGAGTTCTCTTTAATCTTGTGTTTTAAATAGTTATATTTTCTCATGTTTGTATTTTGTTCATTTGAATAGGTAGTACAGACATGTGGTAAAAAGAAAAAAAAAATGAGAATGAGATTACTAAAATGAGTAAACTGTGAAGAATAATTAACCCTTTAACTTTATTTCCAGAATTTTCCACAACTTTCCCTCAGAGGCAGTCACTATTCAAACTATAACTAGTTGAGCATTCATACAAGCAAAAATTCATGTGTGCATTCCATGAATTTTTAAGTGGCATGGTAATAGACATTCTGGTTTTTTCTTAAAATTATTCAGTCATTGCATTTCATTTAAATTGCTCAAAAAGAGGTATTGATTGTAAACTCAATCTTCCATTGACAGAGCTTATACTGTGTGTTTATGTATTCATGTTACACAGTATGCTGCAACTGGCCATCTTATATATATGTCTTCTATAGCTCTCATAACATTTTGCCAGTCATCTGAAAAAGTGCAACAGATATAGAGAAACTTGGTTGCAAAAAATACAATAGTATAATTACAGAATTGGAGTTGAAATACACATGCATATATATATATGTATATATATATATATATATGTTTATATGTATGTATTTACCATATATACTCCCCAAATTTAGCTTAAATGTGTGCTTGAAAATGGCCAACTCCCTAAACAAATGGCTTTTATTCTATTATATTCATGATGAAAATCCCTTCCTTATCTTCAGAGATTCTTGGAAGAGGTGTATGCTTCACCCCTAAGCAATTCTGGCTCTGACAGTCCTTCCTCAGTGTTTGCAATCTCCGTTCTGAACCTCACCTATTCTCCTGTTGCTGCTAAGTCGCTTCAGCCATGTCCTACTCTGTGCGACCCCATGGACTGCAGCCCACCAGGCTCTTCCATCCATGGGATTTTCCAGCAAGAGTACTGGAGTGTGGTGCCATTGCCTTCTCTACACCTTCTATTCTATAGTACTTTTTCTTCCCTAGTTGTCAGAATATTGAATCTGTCTTATCTTACAAGGTGTCACCTAAGCTCGTGTGATGTAGATTTTGAGTATCCTTGGAACGAGAAGGTAGAAATTGGGAAGTTTTAAAGCAAACTATCATACTGAAAGACATTAAAAATTATGTTAACATATATTTACTACTGAGGAGGGCATGGCAATCCACTCCAGTATTCTTGCCTGGAGAATCCCATGGACAGAGGAGACTGGAGGGCTACAGTTTGTGGGATCACAAAGAGTCAGATACAACTGAGCGACTTACACTACTACTCTATCCAAGCTTTCAATTTCCCAGTTTGTCATTGGGAACACACTGTTCTTTAAATGCTATATTCTCTTTGCGCTCACTTCTTTTTTTTTTTTACCTTCTCATCCTCCTTATCCCATGTCTCCTTTCCTTACTCTTCTCTAAATAATGGTCTGAAGTTAATATTTCTCCCCATATACTGATGAGTTTAGTTCTCTCTTGTTGATACTTTATTCCACGACCATCTTGTCTATATACATATACATATATATATACATATACATATAAATAAGGTAATCTTCTAAGCCAAATGCCATTGATTTTGATTTCAAACTTCTATCAGTAAAAATAATCACTACTGAAATGGAATTAAGGGATTTGTTTTAGTAAATCACATTGTTAGGCAAAATTTCTTGTTTTTAGTGTTCACGAGCAACCTGAAGTCACGCAATATAAAAATGTTAATTTAATTTGCTCAAAATGTAACTTCCTAAATATACATTTCTAAGCAACTTGATGCTTAGACATAGGTTATGGATAAAATCAAGTTTTGTTTTGTTATAGTTCTTGCTTTAAACAAGGTTTTGTATATATATATTTTCCCCTTTGAAAACACAGAAACAAATTGACACAGAAACACTAGATTAATATCAATGAACAGTAGAGAAATAGAGGAATGAGAGCTAAATTTTGATACAGTTGTCATTATAATAAAATCTCTTCATCTACCACTGATCCTTACTATCCAAGTTTGACCAGATTGAGATTATATGTATTGATAGTATTTCCACAGACACTACAAAACTAGAAAATTTTATTTACTTTAAGAAATGCATGAGTAAATAATTTTTCATTGTTTCCAAAGAATACAAACTTTTATAATAATAAAACCATCACTACCACCTTAGTATAATAATTTGCATATTATTAGTATTATTAATATATTAGTATAATATTAGTATAATAATTAAGATTGTGGGATTTAAAGGAAACAGCTTCTAAGCTCCATAAATAGGTAGCTGTGTGGCTTGGGGGGATTACTTAACCTCTCTAATTCTTAGTTTCCTAGTACGTGAAATGAGAACCAAAACAGTATTATTGCTTCTCATTTGATTGATGCAATGATAAAATGTTTAAAAAATGTATAATATTTAGAATAGTGGTTGAACAATACAAAACCAAAAGATAATTTTAATCAAATGTATTCTTTAATTAAATCCTCCTTCCATGGGAGGATTAAGTACCAGATAAACAGAAAGACAAAGTGTGTACTACAAACTGAGATGAAATTTATGGGAACATGGGCTACCTAAAAACAAAATATTAAGAATTTTTTAAAAAGTATACTTATATATGTAGTGTAAAGTAAGTATCATTGTCATTCTTCTATATCCACATTTTAAAATAAATTTTGAAAAAGTACATTATAAGTATCAGGGAGAAAAACTATATATATTTTGCATTTTATTTTTCTATGAAATGCATATAATTGTAACCAAATTTACTAAAAGCATGCAAAATTGTGATTTGCTCAGACTTTATATTTAGAGTTAGTCATATTTCTAAATTATTTAAATTCTGCTTAGCAAACAACAAAGTTATGTATTTCAAATATACCAAAAATATGTGAGTACCATCTAGTGGTAAAACAGGAGGTAAGCAACAGGCGTGAGAGAAATGGGGCTAAAAGAGGTCAGGGGAACACACAGCAGAAAGATTATATGAAAGAATGAGGTTATAATCAGAATCAGTAAAAATAAAAAAGAGCACATGTCTTTATTAGAGCGTGTTTGTGTGGTTAGACAGTGAAACACCCGAGGTGTAACAAAAGGGAACAATGTGCATGTATCAGAACTACCTTACCACACTTCTCTATAGTGAAGACTCAGCTAAATTCTAGAACCCTAACGGTTGAAATGATTGGAATTTAAACCCATCATATTGACACAGAGCACCGGTAATGCTGCACTATTGTGAAACAAGGCTTGTCACGGGGAACTGGAAACAAGGGATTTGCAGATTGCTGTATAATACACAGGAGTAAGTGCTTTGCAAACTGCATTGCACTTGAGCAATGGGGTTTCCCTTAAGTATGACAATCATTATAGAAACAATGGTATGTTTTGGAAGATACTGAGTCAATTATCTTAAAAATTCAGGTGAGAAAAACTGAAACGTAGCTAAGAATTCAACTTAGTAAGTCATGAAGCAAAAATTCAAATTCAAGACTGTTTGGTTACTGAATACAAACTCAATAAATAAAAAATACTTTCTCATAGTATAGAGTAATAAAATCTATTTAATGTGAATGTTGTTCTAGTGCCTAAGGAAATAACAAGTGTAAAAATCCTGCTAAAATAAAGTTATGGAATCCCAAGTTGTTTCAAATGAATCAAATCAGCAGAAGATAAGATTGCCCTGTTTGGATCTTAGGAGCAAACAATGAGGTAAAAAAGAAAAGAAAGGAAAGAAATCCACACATATTCAAAAAATAAAAGCATATTTTTAGCCACAGAATTAATAGTTTTTCTAGGCATCTATATGAAAATGAATAATGATAACAAAACTAATTGACAAAATGCATCATATATCTATGACTATGTATGGATATGAGAATAGGAATATATATTTCATGAAGGCAATTCTTCAAATTCTAGATGCCATTATTCACTGAAGGGCATGCTTGTCATCTTAATAAATTTGAAATATCATTCTCCGTTTATAGTGATGAAAGTTTATAAAGGTTCAGTAGAGTTTTATTGCATTAAATTAAGCAGTGCAATGAAATTCTGGAGTGCTGCAGTCCATGAGAGTCAGACACAACTCAGTGACTGATAAACAACAGCAACAACAATGGCAGAATTAAAATAAAGTAAAATAAAGATTCTGAAAGATCTGAAATAAGTATTAGGAGCTTCAGGCCAGCTACACAGTCCAGTGTCATACAGTTCTCCATGAGACTGACTCTAACAGGTTCAGGAGGTTCCTGGAATCACTCTCAGGTTCAACAATTTGCCAGGAGGATTCAAAATTTACTGGAGGCTGTTACACTCTTAGTGACAGTTTGTAACAGGGGACAAATAGGATGGTGTGCATTCATCTTGGAACTGACATCCATAAACCAAGAAGCTTTCTATTGGTCACAAAGAGCTGCTTAGAGAGCACTGCCCAAGGGGCTCAACTGACCAAATTATGGAATCAACCCAAAGGGAAATTAGGCTACTGCTCATGAGTGTCTCCTTGCATTCCCCGGCTATCATGTTCTGTATAAAACATTTCCATTTTACTATGGAACTCATCGGCATTGTCTGTCTAACTTTCTCTAAAATCACCCAAGACATAGGGCTTCCCTGATGACTAAGAGAGCAGAGAATCTGCCCCAATGAGGGAGATCAGGGCTTGATCCCTGGGTTGGAAGATTCCCTGGAGAAGGAAAAGACAACCCACTCCAGTAGTTTTGCCTGGAGAATTCCATGGACAGGGGAGCCTGGTGGTCTACAGTCCATAGGGTTGCAGAGTTGTACACAACTAACACTTTCACTTTCAAGACAACATAGGCTTGGTAAGTTTCAGAAATATTTCGTGGCCCTCACACACAGAAACAGTTCTGATTATTTTTAATAGCAACTAGTAATTGCTTCCCAAATGGAAACTTTCTGGTTCAAATCCCAGCATTGTTGCTGGGTGGCACTCACAGGCTTTTCCTAGAAGCTCCAATCTGTACACTGCACTGGCTGTTGTAGGGTAAATTAGTAACCTATGTGGTTTCAAGCATCTTCTATGTTCCCATACAGCATGTCCAATCAATAGAGGGGGAAAGGTGGCCTCACATGCTTTCTGTTTTACAATACTAGGTAGGGGGAGCATTCCCCAGACAGATTCAGTATCTATCCTCATTATATTTTCAGGAAAAGAAAACACAACCACTTCAGATAAAGGCTTCTCAAACATACCAGCTTTCATCTAAAGTTTTACCTTCATTCTCATCAACCTTTATATTCCTACATCCTCCTAGCCTAACTGTAGCTCCTGCTGGAAACTTATTGGTAGGTCACATGCATCGGATCCCATTTCAAGGAATCCCAGGATTTCTTCACCTTCCTGAGCATTTTACCCACTTATGTGCATGTGACTTTGGATTCATAGATGGGGGTGGGGCCAAAGGTCTACTTCTCAGCACTTGTCTTGATTACATTCAGCACCACTGTTCCAGGAATTTGGAAGTTGGGTTTCTTATTGTCATCTTTGCCTAATGGCTCTGTAACTTTCTCCAGATTGAGATTATTAAGCAGATTTATTTAGTGTTCTTCAGTGTTGGGGCACCATCAGTCCACCTACTTCAGAGGGTGCTATTTAAGAATCTGTTTTGACCCCAAGTGTGCTCACTGTGTTTATCCCATTTCTTAATAACTGTTTAAAGATTTCCATCCTGCTGGGACAAAAATCTTGGTTCTCCAGGTCATCTTTCCCCATTTTCTTGAATATCATTCTAATTTTCTTCACTATCTGATATTTATCTCATTTTTCTTCCCTTTAGTAGTGACTCTCAAGCTAGAGGCTGATGCTCTGAATTGCTGGGATCCAACCATGGTCCAACATTCAGGATCCACCCCAACACTCATTCTTACTTTAATTATAGAAAACAATATGCAGATGACATGTCTTTCTTATTTCTTGTTAATTTCATTTCCTTATATATCCAGGGAATAAACTGCTCAAAAGTTAGGTTCATCATTTCTGAATCCAGTTGGCAACTTTTACCTTTAGTAACTGAATGTAACACAGCTGTATTTCTATAAACCTCACAGCCATCCAGGAATCAGATTGGTCATCTCCCACTGTCTCACTCTCCTTTTTCACAGCATATATTTATGTGACTCCAGGCCATTTTAGCAAATTTCTCATCCAAAGACAGTGCTCAGAGTTAACTGACCTGCAGTCTGAGGGCACACAGTCCTCCAGAAGAATGACTTCACTTCTTATACCAACTGCAAGTTGGAAAAAATTTCAAAAAATTTCAATTTTCAAAAACTGTCAGGGTTGATAATTCTTTAGAATATCTCAAATAACTTACTGGAAGCTATTTTTCTCACAGTTAAAGTGGATAATAGGGAAAGGACACAGATTTAGTTCAGTTCAGTTCTTTCTCTCAGTCGTGTCTGACTCTCTGTGACCCCATGGACTGCAGCACTTCAGGCTTCCCTGTCCATCACCAGCTCCCGGAGCTTGTGCAAATTCATGTCCATCAAGTCAGTGATGCCATCAAACCTCTCAGACTCTTTTGTCCCCTTCTCCTCCTGACTTCAATCTTTCCCAGGATCAGGGTCTTTTCCAATAAGTCAGTTCTTTACATCAGGTGGCCAAAGTGTTTGAGTTTCAGCTTCAACAACAGTCCTTCCAATGACTATTTGGGCTGATTTCCTTTAGGATTGAGTGGTTTGATCCCCTTGCAGTCCAAGGGACTCTCAAGAGTCTTCTCCAACACCATAGTTCAAAAGCATCAGTCCTTTGGGAAAGGATACAGATTAAAATCAGCCAAAGGAAGAAATACAGAAGACAAGATCTAGTAGGATTACAAATGTGGGTCTTTTGTTGTCCTTTCTCTGTGGAGTCAGGGTACCTTACCTTGGGGTATTAATATGTAACAGTGTAGAGGATTGTCAAACAGTGAGGCTCACTCTACATGTTTCAAATTGTTCTTCGGGGCTCCATTAGGAATTCATGATTAATTCCCTGTATTTTCATGTGGGTGATTTCAGTGTCCAAGTTGACTGATACTGCATTACCCCAAGCACCACTCTGAGCTACAGTGTTGGTTTTCTGGCATGAGCTGCCCTGATCCTAAGAATAAAGTGGTCTGGACAATCGCATCTTAAACAAAAACACTGCTATAGATAATAACCATGATTACATTTTAGGAGTTTAAGGTAGATGTGAGACTTCTTGGGCAAGGTCAAATTATGTACTGAATGATAGGTCATTACAAGGTTTTAGACTAGGAGTTTGGTAGAGGTTCATATTATAGAACGCCTGGGATGATGAGTTTGGTGTGCAATGTTGGACTTCATTCAAAGAATAACACAACACTTTAACTATACTTTACATTGGAAGAGATTTGAACACATGCAAATCTATATTTTGCATATGTATCATGCATATAGATAGATACAGATATGGATATGATATTGAAGGGAAAAGTTAAAATTTTACATAACCCCCTTTCCTTCTGCTTCTGTAACTCAGCTTGCCCCTTGCAAAGTCTAGATCACGTAGATCACGTAGTCTCAGAAAGTGGGGACTTGCAATACTAGGAACTGGAGTTTATCTCATTCACTTGTCCTGCTCTTTGCAATTGCCCAGCCCCTGCAAACCTGCTTAATCATGCCTGTCCAAGTCAGGCATCCTCCTCCCCATCTTGACTGCTGTTCCTATGTGTGCAAAACCGCTTAGTTTAAACCAGCCTATTACAGCTAGTGTTGCCCACTACAGTCTGTCCATAAAAACTCTGTAATCCCTTTATTTGGGGCCCAGAGCTTGGAGTGTTAACTCCTCTGGGCCCACCAGCGTAATAAACCTGAGTTCTCCAGCTCTCCAAGTATGGTGCTTGGTTTCTCGATTACTGATTTCTGCAATAATATAATGAGATATATAGATATAGATATTCTTTCTTCAGGAACTGTATATGTAATTGATTTGTAGAAGGTAAAAGCAGAAGTGGGACAGATACTTAGGAATCCATTAATCCACTGCAGGAATGCAAGTGAAAACGGATAGTCAGAGATGAAGGAGAACACATATTATTATAATAATTATCTAAGATATGACATTGATGACAAGCTGTATATATAAATATATTAAACAGATTATAAAACTATTTTGTACATGAATTTAGTTTTTTATACACATATTGTGAATTATTTTTTAATGTTCTAGATAATGTATCAGAGTAAAAAATGCAAAAACAATTTTATGGCAAGAATAGTTTCCACTAGAGAAATTAGACTAAAAAAGCAGATATGTGATTTATATACAGAAGAGATTGTTAAAAAGCAGAGACATTACTTTTCCAACAAAGGTCTGTATAGTCAAAGCTATGGCTTTTCCAGTAGTCATGTATGGATGTGAGAGTTGGACTGTAAAGAAGTCTGAGCACTGAAGAACTGATGCTTTCAAACTGTGATGCTGGAGAAGCCTCTTGAGAGTCCCTTGGACAACAAGGAGATCAAAACAGTCAACCCTAAAGAAATCAGTCCTGAATATTATTTGAAAGGACTGATGCTGAGGCTGAAGCTCCAATACTTTGGCCACCTAATGCAAAGAACTGACTCATTGGAAAGATTCTGATGCTGGGAAAGATAAAAGGCAGGAGGAGAAAGGAATGACAGAGGATGATATGGTTGGATGGCATCATTGACCAAATAGACATGGGTTTGAGCAAACTGTGGGAGATAGAGAAGGACAGGGAAGCATGGTGCGCTTCAGTTCATAGGGTTGAAAAGACTTGGACACCACTTAAGAGACTGAACAACAAAGACAAGAATGATAATGGAACTGGGAAGATTAGGAAAGCATGATTGGCCCACCACTGCCTAATAGAGAGTAAATGGCTAAACCAGGCATGTGGAGCTTTTAAAGCTCCTAATATTAATAGTACTTGTGAGAATCATGAAGTCTGTATTAGAGTTCAAAATCAGAGTTAGTGATTAACAAAGCCAGAATAGGTGAAAAAGCTCATGGGGTTCAATAAAATTGGAAATAATGGTTTCTCAGACAGGACAAGGGGCATCAACTGACACTTCAAAAAGGCCCAATTCTTCTAAAGCTGTGACAGAAAAATTCTCTGGTTAGAAATAAGAAAACCTGGATTTCTGTTCAGGATTCTCCACTAACCACTATGGTAGGGTGTCTTTGCAGGAATTATTAAATTCAGTAATCCCATATTTGCATTATTAATTTAGGACTGACTCATTTTGAAATGAGAAAGCTATCTTGAATTATCCAAGTGGGATCATTTCAGAAGATCATGGACTTTACCTGTGATCCTAGAGAACAGCCATATTTAAAGATATTCCCGAGTCTTCTGTGTTCTGGAAAATGGCTTACTGCAAAAAACCATCCCTCCCCATGTGACTTAGCTAAGATGCAGGGGCACACACTTTTTTCACCTGTAATAAAAGTGAATACATACACACACTCTCCATATTCCCATTATTCACTTCATAAATGATTGAATTATTGTGGCCCTACTGATTAATCATAATGAATACTTGTAAATCAAACTTCAGTAAATAATCTGTCCTTCCTCGGGCCCCAGAAATGTGGCTACCCTCAGCCTGTACCAGCCTACAGCCCCTCATTAACGGACCCTATGGGGGAACCAGAGATCAAATAGCCAGCATTTGCTGGATCATAAAGAAAGCAAGGACATTCCAGAAAAACATTTACCTCTGTTTCATTGACTATACTAAAGTCTTTAATGGTGTGGATCATAACAAACTGTGGAAAACTCTTAAAGAGATGGGAATACCAGACCATCTTATCTGTCTCCTGAGAAACTTGAATGCAGGTCAAGAATCAACAATCAGAACCCTGTGTGGAACAATTGACTGGTTCAGAATTTAGAAAGGAGTATGACAAGGCTGTTTATTGTCACCCAGTTTATTTAACTTACATGCAGGGAACATCATGAGAAATGCTGGGCTGGATGAGTCACAAGCCGGAAACAAGACTGCTGGGAGAAATATCAATAACCTCAGATATGTGGATGATATCACTCTCATCACAGAAAGTAAAGAGGAACTAAAGAACCTCTTGATGAGAGTGAAGAAGAAGAAGAGTACAAAAGCCAGCTTAAAATTAAATACTAAAAAAGGGAGATCGTGGCATCTGGCCCCATCTCTTCATGGTAAATAGAAGGGGAAAACATGGAAGCAGTGACACATTTCCTGTTCTTGGGCTCTAAAATCACTGCAGATGATAACTGGAGCCATGAAATTAGTAGACAACTGCTTCTTGGCAGGAAAGCTATGACAAACCTTGTCAGTGTGCCTGATTCATGTTGAGGTATGACAGAAAACAAAAAAATTCTGTGAAGCAATTATCCTTCAATTAAAAAGTAAATAATTTTTATTAAAAAAGCAAAGACATAACTTTGCCAACAAAGGTCTGTAAACTCAGGGTTATTATCTTTCCAGTAGTCACAGACAGTTGTGAGAGTTGGACCATAAAGAAAACAGAGAGCTGAAGAATTGATGCTTTCGAACTGTGGTGCTGGAGAAGACTCTTGAGAATCCCTTGAACAGCAAGGAGATCAAACCAGTCAATCCTAAGGAAAATCAACCCAGTATACTCACTTGAAGGGCTGGTGCTGAAGCTGAAGCTCCAATAATTTTGTCACCTGATGTGAAGAGCTGACCCACTGGGAAAGACCCTGATGCTGGGAAAGATTGAAGACAGAAGGAGAAGAGGGCAATAGGGGTGAGATGGATGAATGGTATCACTGATGCAATGGACATGAACTTGGGCAAACTCTGGGAGATGGCGAGGGACAGAGAACCTGGCATGCTGCCGTCCATGTAGTCACAAAGAGTTGGACACAACTAGGCAACTGGATAACAATATGGGGGAAGAGGCTGCTTTCAAGATATGTTTTTCTTTGATCTACTGTCCAATCAGGCCACCTGTTTTATCCCAATTTCCTGAACCATTTCATCTCACTTCCCTGCACTGTATTCTTTCTAGTCTAGCTTGCTCCTTCCATTAAAACAAGAATCTTAGCAGGAGAGTCAGAGGTATAAACTATCAGGTATAAAATAAGCTGCAACAAAACACTGTACAACATGTGGAATATAGCCAATATGTTATAATAATCATAAATGAAAGATAACCTTATACATATAGAATTGCTATATTGTACATCTGTACCTTATATAATATTGTACAGCATATATAATTCAATAAAAAAATAAAAATCTTATTTTGCATATCTTCCGTGACACTTGCAGATCTTATGTTTAGAACATTCTCTCTATTGCAGAAGTATTTCCAAATAAAGTTTCTTCTAACATAACCCCGGATTTGTTTTGAATTATACAGTTTAATGTACTCACAAGGACTCTTATAAGGTGAGGCAGTAGAGTTAGGGGGACCTGGTGGCTCAGACAGTAAAGAAACTGTCTGCAATGCAGGAGACCCAGGTTCAATCCCTGGGTCAGGAAGATCCCCCAGAGAAGAGAGTGATAGAGTTAGAAAAAGAAGATATGACTACAGAGCAGATGTTGGAATGATGCCAAAGCATAACACAACCCTAGTCTCATGATGCAAACAATCATGAAGCACAAGCCTCCTCTATAGCCTGGAAAAGGCAAGGACATGGATTCTCCCCAAGAACCTCCAGGAGGAAACAGATCAGCTGACTCCTGACTTTAGTCCATTGTTTTATTTTTAATCTATCACTAACAGAACTGTATAATAATAAATTTGCATTGTTTTAAGCCATCATATATGTAGAAATTTGTTACAAAAATAATAGGAAACTTATACATTTCTTGTGTAAAATTGGCCAAGTCTCTTCTTAATTTCCCCACATGTAAAAGGACAACATTTAGTAGGTTACTATTTAAGGATATGTTTAGTTTAATACTCTGTTATAATATTGTGTTCAAGGTCAGATGCACAGAGTGGTAAGCCAAATAGCACAATTTTGCAGGTTTTGAACTTAGACTTTAAAAGTTAGGTACCAAGTACTGAAATAAGAAGATGGTTTGGGCTACGGAGACAAGGATGTATTGGGTGCAAGGAGAGCATTTAATATTCTAGTGTAGTGAGCTTGTGATTAAGTCAAAAAGACTAGTCAGTTATGACAAAATGCAAATATAATACTATAAGAGGCCAGAAGCAGAACCCAATGACCAAGTAAACAACCAAATAACCAAGAGAAAAGCTTGGCCACCAAGACTGTGTACGAGGTAAAAGAGGAAGTGACAGATTGAATGATTCTCTTGAGAGGCTCTTTCCACTATTTTCAGGGTAAGAATTAGGTTTAACCCCAGGGTCAAAACCTGCTCATAGATTAAGATCAATCTAGGTCTGAAAATGCCAGACTCAGACACAGAACTCACATAGTTCAGGAAATTCAGGTGAAGGAAGAGCTTTAACAATGTGACAGTGTCACAAAGGTATAACCTTTTGTGTCAACTTCTGATAAAGCAGCAGTAATTACCATAAATTACCATTGATGGATTTCAAAAATGTACAGGGAAATTGTTGATATTTTTAGGCTTCTCAAGAGCCCTAGGGCCTTGAAAACTACATAGTCTTATGAATAAAATACCTCCTGGAATACTAATATTTTAAATTACATATAATTATATGTGTGTATTATAAAAAGGTTTGAGATACTTATGAAGTTATAAAGTTATACTAGCCTGATCAGGTGGCCATAACAAAATAACCACAGATTAGTTGGCTGAATAACAGAATTCTTTTTTCACATTTCTAAAGCTAGAAGGACTTCCCAGGTGGTGCTAGTGGTAAAGAACACGCCTGCTAATGCAGGAGACTTAAGAGACACAGGTTCAATTCCTGGGTCAGGAAGATCCCCTGGAGAAGGGCATGGCAATCCACTCCAGCATTCTTGCCTGGAGAATCCCACGGACAGAGGAGCCTGAGGGCTACAGTTCATAGGGTCACAAAGAGTAGGACATGACTGAAATAACTTAGCACAGAGGCTAGAAGTCCACGATCAGAGTGTCTGTATCTGGTCTGTATCTGGTCTGGCCTGGATTTCAGTCATCCTTCTTTTTGCTGTGTCTTCACATGTCAGAGATAGCTCTGGTGTATCTTCCTTTTCCTATAAGAGCATTCGTATTGTAAAACAGGGCTCCACCCTTATGAGCTCAATTAACCTTGATGATCTCTTTGAAGGTCTTATCTCCAACACACAGGTGGTGTTTAACATATAAATTATGGGAAGACAAATCAGTCTATAGAAAAATTTAAACATTATGATTTGCTTATTATTAAATAAACCCCATTTATTTTGGTGGAAACAGAAAGCAATAAATAAGTAATAAGAACAAAATTATCTACATTCCTACTCCCATGGCAAATGCTCAGTATTACAACATTTCATTATAGTCACAATTCTGTATATGTTATTGTACAAAAAAAAACTTAAAAATTAGTATTATGATGTTTATTTCTATTTAAATAAACTCTACATAAATGATTTGTAAAGGCTGTAAAATATTTTTATAAATACATGATCAGAAAAATGTTTCTGACTAAAAGGCAAAAATGGTAGCATATTTTTCATCTTTCATCACTTTTTCTGTCTTCTCTTTATCTTGTTTTTTCTCAAGTAGAAGATACATTAATGTCACATAGCAGTTTCTCCTCAGTAACTGCTCTCATAATCTGTTTCTGTCACAGCTCCTCAGCGCATCCAGTATCAGTAGTTACCACAAATGGGTCACATATGAGCCATAGTCCTAGTGCTGGGGCTTCCAGATGGGCCCTTGAATATGGAAGCTCTCTTGCTGGTAACGGCTATATCTACTAACCTGAGGGCATTGTACAGTATAATTATCTATACATGTCTCAGTCTGAAAATATTTAGGAGGCATTGCTGAAGTCTCAGATTCTAAGGATACTGTGATGAAAACATTCATGAGCCAAAACATATTCCATATTTCATGTTTTATTAATATTAGATTGGGCTTCCCAAGTGGCACTATGCAGGAGACACCAATGCAGGAGACATAAGAGAGGTGGGTTTGATCCCTGGGTTTGGGAAGATCCCCTACAGGAGGGCATGGCAACCCACTCCAGTGTTCTTGCCTGGAGAATCCCATACACAGAGGAGCCTGGTTGGCTACAGCCCATAGGGTCACACAGAGTCTGACACAACTGAAGCGACCCAGCATGCAATAATATTAGATTAAACTCCTCAAAGTAGAAAAATGAGATGATTAGATAGCATCACCAACTCAACGGACATGAATCTGTGCCAATTCCAAGGAGACATCAGAGGACAGAGGACTGGCATGCGTCAGTTACGAGGTTGCAAAGAATTGGGTATGAATAAGAGACTGAATAAGAACAACCTCTAAGTAAATGATTAATGAGAAGGAACATAGCTTTCAAGTAAATCATGCATACGGCAAGACTGCTTTGTATAAAAGTTGTATCAGTTCACAGAACCACTGTTATAGATTGAATTGTGTTCCCCCAACATTCATGTGGAAGTCCCAACTCCCAACACTTGGGGATATGATCTTTAAGAAGACAATTAAAATTAAATGAGAACACACTAGTGTGATCCTAATCCCAAAGAATTGATTTTCGTATAAAAAGAGGGATATCAGAAGTGTATATGAACAGAAGAAAGGCTGTGTGTGGATGCAGAGATGTATCAGCAAGACAGGGAGAGAAGTCTCACTAGAAACCAACCCTTTTGGCACCTTGATCTTGGACTTCTAGTCTCCAGGAATGTGAGAAAATAAATTTTGTTGTTAAAGGCACCTAGTGTATGGTATTTTATTACAGCATCTTGAACAAACAAATACACTCACTAACAAATTATGATATCCCTTTTTATATTGATGAAATAATGATATAAAGAGATAAAAAGAAAGACTGAGAAAAGTTAAAGAAATAATTATAATATATATGATAGTATTTAATATCCTTCAAACTGTATGTGTTTGTATGTGTGCAAGTGTGTAGTGCATTCATGGAGGAGTTTTCATAAAGAATTGATTTCTAAACTCAAAGAGGTTGGAACACTATTATTTTTCCAATGCATGTTGTGATTGCCAAAGCAAGTAGTATTAAAAGGACAGAGAAAACAAAATGATTTTAGAAAATTTTTATGCAGTAAAGAATCAGTAAATAAATAGTGAATTTTGAAATATTTTTTATGAATAAAAAATTGTAACATATTTTAGAAAAAGTGAAATGATTTTTAAGGAAATTGATAGCATTCTCAAAAACTACCAGTAGATGGTGTAACAGGAGTAATTAAAATTAAGAAAACACCTATGCATAATTTCTCAATAACCACTCTTAATTGTTTTGCTGAAGACAGTTTTTTTTTTTTTAATAATATGAGTTACTTTATGAGCAAGTGCCTATATAAAGTGTATTTAAGTTATTTCCACAGTATTTTAAAACTGCCACAATTGACTCAAACATAAGTAGGAGGAAAGATATGACACATTACTTTTCTCCTTTCATTAAGTTCCATGCACAGACATTTCAAAGTTTACTTCCTTCCATGGCTGTTCAGATGGTAAAGAATCTGCCTGCAATGCAGGAGACCAGGGTTCGATCCCTGGGTTGGGAAGATCCCCTGGAGAAGCGAATGGCAATCCACTCCACTTTTCTTGCCTGGAGAATTCCATGGACAAAGGAGCCTGGAGGGCTACAGCCTATAGGGTTGCAGAGTCAGACACAACTGAGTGAGTGACACACACACATGCATTTAATACTTCATAGATTTCATGCATAGACTTCAAGCATTTAATAAAATACATGCATACTATATGTGTCTTTTTTTCTCCTAACACTGCAATTCTCTTTCATAAGACAACATTAATGTAATCCATACTGGTCTATGAGAAAATAGTGCCTATCTTCTTTAAAAAAAGACACACAGTTGTACCTTGGTATCCAGGGGGCATTGTTTCTGAGAGTTCCTATGAATACAAAAATTTCAGTTTGCTCAGTTGAGGGTCCTTTCTATCCACAGTTCCCCACTCCAGGATTCAACCAACTGAAGATTCTGCAGAACTATAGGTATTTTTGAAAAAATCCAAATGTAAGTTGACCTGCACAGTTTAAATTCTTGTTGGTCCAAGATTTACTGTATATTGCTAGAGTTGAATTAAACAATATATTTGTTATTCTCTTACTATCAGAGATTATATATGTATCAAAGACTACATATTTAATGAGTTAAGATTGTTTCAGCTATTAGAATTTCATGAATTGTCACACTAGGTGACCTCTCCAGGAGAACTAGTGCAAAATCAAAATAACAGTGTGTAAAGTATGAAATAGCAACCTCTTGCACACCTCTATATTTACATTGTCTGACCATTGCCACTAAAGCTCCCTGTCTACTATGTGGCTGGAATGATGACAATTACTTGATGTTCTCTGTGAAGTAGTGTGATCATGATCATTTTTACAATTTGTTTAGCTTCCTTGTTTTCATGTTTCTGGTTATTAGGGTCAGTTATTCATGAGATACACCGCTCAATCCCCTGATTAGAACAGTTTGCAGAGCATCGAAGATTTGTACTGAAAGTATACACATGGGAATTGATTGTGATGGTCAGCTCCTTCCAGTTCTCCCCCTACCAGCTCATGTTCAGCACCATGTTTCCTATTTATTTTCTGAAGTGAAGTGTGGCCCCATGACCCATTTTTCTTTTTAAATTTGTATTTTATATTGGAGGATAACTGGTTAGTTTGAACTGTGTTGATTAAATAACTTCATATTTACTAAGAATATAGGATAGTGCCTGATATGTAGAAAGTACTAGACCAAGTGCTCATGATTGCCCATCACCAATACTAGTGTCTTAATTACCATATCTTTATATTAAGCCTTAAACTCAGTGTGAGTCCTTCCACTTTGTTCTTCTTCAGTGTTATGTTGACTCATCTGGGTCTTTTGCCTCTCCATATAAAATTTATAGTATTTCTGTCAATATCCATAAAACGAATTGCAGGGATTTTGATTGAGACTGCATTGAGTCTATAGATCAAGTTGGGAAGAACTGACATTCTGACAGTATGGGATCTTTCTATTCATAAAAATGGAATTTCTCTATTCATTTAGTTGGTTGATTTGTTCATCAGAGTTTTTAAATTGTCCTCATACATCTTGTATAAATTATGATAGATACTGATTGCTATTTAAAAAGTCATTTAAAAATATATGTAGTTTGTATCCATACCTGTGTCTGTGTGTGTTAAGTTGCTTCAGTTGTGTCTGACTCTTTGAGATTCTGTGGACTGTAGCCCACCAGGCTCCTCTTGTCCATGGGATTCTCCAGGCAAGAATACTGGAGTGTGTTTCCATGCCCACCCTCCTCCAGGGCATTTTCCCGACCAGGGATCAAATCCACATCTTTTATGTCTCCTGCATTGGCAGGTGGATTCTTTACCATTAGTGCCACCTGGCAAGCCCAGTATGTATCAATAAGTCAAAACATCTGAAATTAATAAAAATATATGTTTTGAGAAGACTGTTTTAATAAGAAGAATGCACCAACCAAAAGATCGGCAGGCATCTTAAAAGAAAGTGAAGTTGCTGAGTCATGTCCAATTGTTTGCAACCCATGGACTGTAGTCTGCCAGGCTCCCCTGTCTGTTGGATTTCCCAGGCAAGAATACTAGACGGAGTTGCCATTTCCTTCTCCAGGGGATCATCCCAGCCCAGGGATCAAACCCAGGTCTCCTGCATGCAGGCAGACTCTTTACTGTCTGAGCCACCAAGGAAACATCTTAAAGATTAGGAATAAAAGCAGACTAGGGATAAAAGGACTCTTATAAGGAGGCCAAACAAAGTTAGATGGAACCAGGATCAGGAATTTGGACAAGAAATATGTTCCTGAACTCTGTTCAGTTGGTAGGGGTAGCTCTGCCTTCTAATTTTGCCTCAGGCTGAGAATGAATCTAAGATCAGAATCCTTAGGGTCCTTATTTACAGACTATAAATTAATGTGAAGTAAATATAAATTCTGAAACACAATCATTCCATACATCATGGGTATATTAGTCAAAATTCTCCAGAGGCAAAGGTTTCTTTACATAAATAATATATTTATTTATTTTAAGGAATTAGATCATGCAGTCACAGAGGCTGGCAAATCCGAAATTGGTAGGATGGAAAACCAGGGCAGAATTGACATTGGAGTTCAAGGCTCAGGACCATCTGCTTGCAGGTTTCTCTCTTGCCCAGTCTTTTGTTCTATCCATGACTTCAGTTGATTAGATAAGGTCCACTTACATTATGAAGGGGCTTCCCTGGTGGCGCAATGGTAAAGTATCTCCCTGCAATGCAGGAGCAACAGGAGACGTGGGTTCAATCCTTGGGTTGGGAAGATGTTCTGGAGGAGGGCATGACAAGCCACTCCAGTATTCTTGCCTGGAGAATTCCACGGACAGAGAATCCCAGCAGGCTATGGGGTTGCAAAGAGTCGGACACAACTAAAGTGACCTAGTATGCATGAACTTATATTATGGAGGACAATCTGCTTTAATCCAAATCCAAAATCTCAATGCTAATCTCACCCAAAAATACCCTCAAAAAAACATCAAGAATAATAAAGTTTGACCACATATCTGGGCATTGGGGCCCAGCCAAGTCTGACACATAAAATTAATCAGCATAATGAATATGAGGAATTTTTTTTTTTTTTGGTCACTCTCTCTTCCCTAACATACTGTGACATATAGTAATGTGCATGGGATTATCTAAGGTATTAATTATATAGTCAAATTCCAGATACCTCTGTTTAGTATTCTAATTCATTAAATTTCAGAGAGAGGACACGCATTTACAAATTTAGCAGAATTCCAGGAAGGATTCAGATACAGGTGGGCAGGCACTTTTCTTTGAAAAACAGTTAGTGTTAGTGATTTTCTTCTGACATTCAGTGTTTAATTAATGTTTTATGAAGTCATGGAGATTTTATAAACCTGCAATTGTTAGTCATGGTGTGGTTTAATAGTATGGAAATAACATATTGTGATGTATAATATTCTCTGAATCCATTAGTTTCTTTAACTTCTTTTTTGTCGCTAATATACTAGGCTCATTATGCTTACCTTTTTTTTAATCACTCTGAGTAATAAGACTTGCTAAACGTGGACTCCAAATATTATCCCCTGTACATATTATTTTAGCTGCCTTATTTATTCGGTGTTCAGTTAACATTGGCAATGAATCAGTTGAATAATGACACCAAAAGCTTTTAGCAATTTGCTTATTAGAATATGTATATTGGTCTTAAAAATACATGTGCATAAAACTGTCTACTCAGTTCAAAATAAAGGAATACAAATAAAATGAAAACAAATGAATTTATATCAGTTAAATATATTTATATAAATTTAAAAATTTTAATTAATATAAACTTATATACTCAGCAAACTAATGGTTTGAATTTTCATACAATTAATTTTTCATATTTGGATAATTTAATTACAAATACTTGGAATTTTAAAAAATGATCTGTAATAAGAATGCAAATATAATAATATTTTTCAGCAAAATTCTAGTCCTTTAGGCTTTTTGTGGTGTTTAGATAGATATAGCAAATATGTCACATATACAAAATAATAATTCCATGTTCAATAGAATTAGCAGTTATAATATTGGATGCTATAAGACAGTTGAGAAATAACTTCCGATTCTGAGCAAAATCTTTTTGGGTATGAAAACAATATAATACATTTTCTTTAGTTGCATACAGACAGATAAATAACATTTCCATGCATTTTTTTTTGTAAAGAAATAAATCAAGAACAAATTCCAGAATGAGAAAATCAATAGAAAATATTGATATAAGAAGTAGTGGTTTATACAAAC
The DNA here is from genome assembly GCF_023699985.2 of Odocoileus virginianus. NCBI lineage: Eukaryota > Metazoa > Chordata > Mammalia > Artiodactyla > Cervidae > Odocoileus > Odocoileus virginianus. The sequence goes on along the minus strand of NC_069687.1, from coordinate 21,048,198 downwards.
TGTAGGCAATGATACAGTGTCAAAAACACATATAGATAAGCACATTTAATTTAATTTATTTTTAAAAAATCAATATTTTATGCAAGTAATTTGCAAACCACTGTGAACTATTTTTGCATTAAATAACATGGTATCAAAATACTCAGTTATTTAAATAATAGACTTTCTAAATTCTCATCATTATTTTAAAGTGGAGTGTTCTGCTTAATATCTAAATAACTTCTCCTCCCATCCATTTAAGTTCACTGACTCCTAAAGATGTTGATGTTCATTCGGACAGTCTCCTGCTTGAGCACGTCCAATTTACCTTGATTCACGGACCTAACAGGAAACTAAGATCATGGCATCCAGTTCCATCTCTTCATAGTAAATAAGGATAACAAGTAGAAGCAGTGACAGATTTTATTTTCATGGTCTCCAAAATCACTGTTGATGATGATTGCAGCCATGAAATTAAAATACACTTGCTCCTTGGAAGAAAAACTATAACAAATTTTGTCGTGGTTTAGTCACTAAGTCATGTCAGACTCTTGTGACCCCCTGGACTGTATCCACCAGGCTTCTCTGTCCCTAGGAGTTTCCAGGCAAGAATACTGGAGTGGGTTGCCAATTCCTTATCCAGGGGATCTTCCCAACTGAGGGACTGAACCTGGGTCTTCTGCACTGCCAGCGGATTCTTTACCGACTGAGCTACCAGGGAGGACCTTAGTGTATTAAAAACGGAGACACTGTTTTGCCAACAAAGGCCCATCTAGTCAAAGCTATGGTTTTTCCTGTAGTCATGTATGGATGTGACAGTTAGACTATAAAAAAAGCTGAGCACCGAAGAAATGATGTTTTTGAACTGTGGTGTTGGAGAAGACTCTTGAGAGTCCAAGGGACTGAAATGAAATCAAACCAGTCGTAAAGGAAACCAATCCTGAATATTCATTGCAAGGACTGATGCTAAAGCTGAAGCTCAAATACTTGGTCACCTGATGTGAAGAACTGACTCCTTGGAAAAGACCCTGATACTGGGAAAGATTGAGGCAGGAGGAGAAGGGTTGACAGAGAATGAGATGGTTGGATGTCATCAGTGACTCGATGGACATGAGTTTGAGTAAGTTCCAGGAGTTGGTGATGGACAGGGAAGTCTGGAGTGCTGCACTCCAAGGGGTTGCAAAGAGTCAGACATGACTGAGTGACTGAACTGAACTGAACTGGTATCAGGTAGAATTTAACTCCTTCTTTCTAACTTTTTCCTATGGCTAATACCACACAACTTCTTTCATTAGAAAAACTATAGATGCTAGTCCTACTCACTATACTCTTTTAGAGTCTTCAGCTTAATTTGCCCTATGTTATCTCTCAGGTTAAACTCTTTTCTATAAAGCAGCTTTTATCTGTAAAAATATATAAGCAGAATTCAAAGTTGTTTATAAATATAGATATAAATATATTTCAATCCATATTTACATCTGTGCCAATAGGTTAAAAGTTCCTCCCTATTATTTCAAATGGATATCATATCAAATAAAGTAAGCTCTTTGAAAGATAATTGGAAAGTCATTGTTTACTAGTAGATGAATGAAAGTAGATTACACTTATTACATAATTTATGCTTTTGTACATCTGTTATTTTGTGTACTTAAATATATTTTAATATAAATTTATTTTACATTTTGTCTATATTAATATAGCTTTAGGCAATCATGTATTATGAGGTTATACATCCTGCTTTACTTCTAAAATGTGTTAATTTGTGTTTTAAAAATAATGATTATATTGGAGAAACTTGGCAAGCACTTAAACAAGTATATGGTTTAACATCATCAGTATATCACTGGTATAGCATGTAATCCCCCACACAAATGTGAACAGAGCACATATCCTTTGTATTCTTCCCCAGAGAACTTGTAACTTCAGTCTAATAATATGGAAATAGAAAAATCAAAAACCTAGATTATGCCATCTGTACCAGGTTTACATTCCTCAACATTATAAATATCATGGAAAATAGGAAAGGGGAAAACAGCACATATGAGGGAATGCTGGGGACACCTGACAACTGAGTATATTGTGGAATCTTTGATGAGATCCTGGAAAAGAAAGAAGACATTAATGGAAAAAGAAGATGAAACCCAAATAAAATCTGGAACTTAGTTACTAGTGATGTACCAATATCCATTTTTTTTTCTTTTTAAAAAAAATGTATTTATTTCAATTGGAGGCTAATTACTTTACAATATTGTAGTGGTTTTTGCCATACTTTGACATGAATCAGCCATGGGTGTACATGTGTTCCCCATCCTGAACCCCCCTCCCATCTCCCTCCCCACCCCATCCCTCTGGGTCATCCCAGTGCACCAGCCCTGAGCACCCTGTCTCATGCATCAAACCTGGACTGGTGATCTGTTTCACATATGATAATATACATGTTTCAGTGCTATTCTCTGAAAGCATTCCGCCCTTGCCCTCTCCCATAGAGTCGAAAAGACTGTTCTATACATCTGAGTCTCTTTTGCTGTCTCACATATAGGGTCATCGCTACCATCTTTCTAAATTCCATATATATGTGTTAGTATACTATATTGGTGTTTTTCTTTCTGACTTACTTCACTATGTATAATAGGCCCCAGTTTCATCCACCTCATTAGAACTGATTCAAATGTATTCTTTTAATGGCTGAGTAATATTCCATTGTATATATGTACCACAGCTTCCTTATCCATTCATCTGCTGATGGGCATCTAGGCTGCTTCCATGTCCTGGCTATTATAAACAGTGCTGCAATGAACACTGGGGTACACGTGTCTCTTTCAATTCTGGTTTCCTCGGTGTGTATGCCCAGGAGTGGGATTGCTGGGTCATATGGCAGTTCTATTTCCAGCTTTTTAAGGAATCTCCACACTGTTCTCAATAGTAGCTGTACTAGTTTGCATTCCCATCAACAGTGTAAGAGTGTTCCCTTTTCTCCACACCCTCTCCAACATTTATTGTTTGTAGACTTTTTGATAGCAGCTATTCTGACTGGCATGTAGTGGTACCTCATTATGGTTTTGATTTGCATTTCTCTGCCAGTATCAATTTATTAACTTGATAATTATACCATCAAAATGTATGGTGTTAATAGTGTCAGAAAATTGATGATAGGTATTCAAAAAACCTCTGTATGATATAACTTTTCTCATTCCAAAATTAAAAGTTTAAAAAGACTTACATATACTTGTATGTACATATGTATGTATGTATGTATGTATGTATGTATGTATTTACTATGGATTTTAGACACATTTGTTGACTGTACACCACACTGTCATCATTTACACTTGTTTTCTTCACAAAAAAATTACATATACTGTGTATTAATCATTTTTTAGTTTTGTAGATGCTTGTATCAATTGCCAACAATAATAGTTTTATTTCTCGCTTATTTTGTAGATTGATTACAAAAATGTTCTTGACTTTCAAGCCCACTCTATTTCTGTATCTTTAACAATACTACTTTGCAGTTTCTGTCACGATGAGATTGAGTTTATTTCCACATTGCAAATTTCTGCACTGGCCTTATGATTTGCTTTTGCCAATAGTATGTGGTAGAAATACTGTTGTACCACTTCCAAATGCAAACCTCAGAAAGTCTGGCATGCTTCTTTTCACTCCCTTGGAAACCTGCTGCTGCCATGGGAAAAGGTTTTGGCTAATGTGCTGGATCCTGAGAAACACAATGTCTGATCACAGTACTTAACCCAGCAGACAGACAAACAACTGCCATATATATGTCAGATGTCTACTTAGAAGAGCAGGTCTCCCACCAGATGTGTGTAACTAACCACTGAAATATAATGAGTCTAACTGAGATCAGTCAAACAGTACTAGCTTAAGTGATCTATGGACTCATAAAAAATTAATGAATAGTTCTTGTAAATTGCTACTATGGAATAAGTAACAAAAATGCCTTATCATACATATATATTAACAGGTTTTACTTTCTGCACTTCTATGCAAGTCCAACAAATAATTTTATGCATATAGTGTTTTAGATATCATCTTTTATCTATTTAAAAAATAAAATAATTTCTCTATTAATTTATCAATATGTTGCTTTACATTTTTAGATGTTTTGTATAAGCCATCTTAACATTATTGTACTATGTATATAGAGTTCATTTTGTCCATTTAAAAAATATATTGTGGTTTGAATTATATAATGCTTTATCTAAAATTTGTTTTTCACTGTAATTTATAAGTGAAATATGTCTACATATTATATATCCTTTTGCATTGTCTTTTAGAGTTTAAAAAGCCAATGGTATAATAAATGTGAATAAAGAGTGGGGCATGGTCTGTTTTGTTTGTTTGTTTTTAAACAACTTTAAGAAGTTAACTGAGCTTCCCTGGTGGCACTAATGGTAAAGAACCTGCCTGTCAATGCTAGAGACATAAGAGATGTGGGTTTGATCCCTGGGTGTGCAAGATCCCTGGAGGAGGGCATGTCAACCCACTCTATTATTCTTGCCTGGAAAATCTCATGGACAGAGGAGCCTGGTGGGCTACAGTCCATAGGATGCAAAGAGTCAGACATGACTGAAGCAACTAAGCATGCATTCACACAAGAAGTTAACTGCTTCCTAGCATTTAGGTTACAATTAACCACAATAACACCTTGCAAATAGATTTGTTTTAGGGAAACTTTAAAAAATAATTTTTGAGTTCTTTTTCATGAAAAAAAAAGGTCTGATGTTTACACTTTTTTTCTATTTTACTGATTTATGCTCTTTATTTCTCCTAAATTTTCTTATTGACACAAAATCTTTTTCACTTGTCATTATGCAACTTATTCTAAGATTTTTTGACCAAGAACCAAATAGGAAATTGCATTGAAGAATAAGAACAAGGTAGAAGGATATACTCTACTGGGTACCAAGTATTAAAGAATATAAGGTATTCATTCCACTTCCACAATAGCATCTAAAGAGTTCTCCATACCTTTTCCCAGCAAAACAACTACAACTGAAAATTATTTTAAAATAACCATTTAAATTATGAAAATTACCCTAAAGATATACTGTAAGTTAAGAAACATGTATTTAACATGTATTCAAATCTTATAGACAAGAAGAACAGTGAGAGTCTGTAGCACTTGAACCATGACTCATTCCTCCTTGTTCTACCTGCTTCCCACCCATGTGATAGAGGTAAAACTTGAACAAATATGGCTAGACAACTGGGCTCCATCTCACTTCAGCTCCTGGTCAAGGAATACAGTATTTTTCTAGGAGGGACAGGCCACAGTGTTTCTCATTCCCCTCTTCTGAGGCACAGAGTATAACCTGGAAGCTATGACTCTGAGACTATGGTCTCATTCTTCCACCTGTATCCCACTCATAGGATAGAATCTCTACTCCAGGCACACCCAAGGATATTGGAACCATGATTACTCCCAACCAGCTTGATCAACTGGTGGGGATTCCATACCAGAAAGTGTCAGGTTGAGAAAACTAAATATTACCATTCCAGCCTAGCCCCTACTTTTCAAGAAGGGGGTCATTCTAAGAGAAACAAAAACAGGCCAAATTCCCATTTCTAGCCCAGGAATGGTAAGGCTAAGTGATTTTTACCCACTGAGGTCTGAACATTCATAAAGACAGGGTACTCCAAAGCCCTCCCTGATGGAACCCATTTTATTTGAAACAAACCATGGGGAATTCAAGCCTAAGAGTGCTCTCAAATATAAAGATTTTGAATGGGAAACAAATAAGAGGAGGCAAGTAGGTTCCTTTCAAGAACCATGAAAAATGATAGCTATAAAGAACCATAAAGGAGTCAGAAAAAACAAAACAGCATGAAATGCCTCAATAAGGACCCGAGTAAAGACACTCACATTTGATTATACATAATCATGAAACCATTTCTGTAGCTTCACCTCCAAGGATCCCAGGGCATTATAGTTTTACCTTCAAGTATTGCAACAATCCTAGCCACCACTGCCACTCACAGGACCTTCAGAGTCTTAGCTGCTAATGGTCTCTGTCAGTTCAGTTCAATTTAGTTCAGGTGCTCAGTCGTGTCCGACTCTTTGTGACCTCATGAACCACAGCACGCCAGGCCTCCCTGTCCATCACCAACTCCCGGAGTTTACTCAAACTCATGTCCATTGAATTGGTGATGCCATCCAGCCATCTCATCCTCTGTTGTCCCCTTCTCCTCCTGCCCCCAATCCCTCCCAGCATCAGGGTCTTTTCCAATGAGTCAACTCTGTGCATGAGGTGGCCAAAATATTGGAGTTTCAGCTTCAGCATCAGTTCTTCCAGTGAACACCCAGGACTGATCTCCTTTAGGATAAACCAGTTGGATCACCTTGCAGTCCAAGGGACTCTCAAGAGTCTTCTCCAAATCACAGTTCAAAAGCATCAATTCTGTAGTCTGTGCTAATATTGCCCACAGGTGATGGAGTTAAAGATTAGACATGACAAAATTCCCTATCAACAGTATAAAGTATGTACATACATTAATTTGCATTAATCTACCAATCACATATTGAGCATAAAAGATCCAAACATGTGATACAGATGGATGGATTCCATGTGTTTAAAATTAACAAATAAGTGTCTGATATTTGGACGAGGAAGGGAAGAAATGTCTAGAGATGACAAAGTGGAGTTTAAGATTGGAAGTGATGTTCTAACTTTGGTGATGATTATATTTGTGTGTTAATTTTGGAAATATTTAGTAAGATAAATTTATGATTTTTGAAGATTTGATTTTTTTATGTGCTATAATTCAATAAACATATCATTTTTCTCTAAAAAGTTAAAAAGTTAAAAAACTCCTCCCAAGCAATGCAAAATAAAATGAAAGACATAACCTGGGCAAAGTCATATATGGTGGACTTTCATCTCTTTAATTTCCCTTGCACTCTATTTCAGCAAGACTGAGCTTCTTACCTCTCACAGGAGGCAAGGAGAGCCCTTAAATTCATGGTACACCAGGGAGTATTTGCTTCTTAGATGAAATAGGAATCTATTAATACTTATACTAAAGACCCTCTTGATAAAGGTGAAAGAGGAGAGTGAAAAAGTTGGCTTACAACTCGACATTCAAGAAACTAAGATCATGGCATCCCAGTCCCATCACTTTATGGCAAATAGATGGGGAAAAAGTGGAAGCAGTGACAGACTTTATTTTCTTGGGCTCCAAAATCACTGCAGATGATGACTGCAGCCATGAAGTTAAAAGATGCTTGGTCCTTGGAAGAGAAATTATGACAAACCTAGACATCATATTAGAAAGCAGAGGCATTACTTTACCAACAAAGGTCCATACAGTCAAAGTTATGGTTTTTCCTGCAGTCATGTATAGATGTGAGAGTTAGACCATTAAGAAGGTTGAGCACCTAATAATTGATGCTTTTGAACTGACGCATTGGAGAAGACTCTTGAGAGTCTCTTGGACTGCAAGATCAAACCAGTCAATCCTAAAGGAAATCAATCTTGAATATTCATTGGAAGAGCTGATGCTGAAGCTCCGATATTTTGGCCCCCTGATGCGAAAAACTGACTCATTAGAAAAGACCATGATGCTGGGAAAGACTGAAGGCAGGAGGAGAAGGAGATGACAGAAGATGAGATTGTTGGATGGCATCACCAACTTAATGGGCATGAGTTTGACCAAGCTCCAGGAGACAATGAAAGGCAAGTAAGCCTGGTATGCTGCAGTCCATGGAGTCACAAAGAGTCAGACACGACTGAGTGACTTAACAAAGGCAACAGATACTGATACTGAGACAACTGACTTCCCTTGGAAAATTGAAATGAATGGTCACCCCACTTCCCCACTTGTACATATCAACTTGCTTCTGCTTTAAAGGCTATGGTATCTACTATGAATGCTCTTCTTCTAGGTCTTCTGGCTAAATTCTCATTGCATTTCAGCTTACTCTTTGTTATGCATTTAATTGTGCCTCCTCTCAAAATGTCCTAATGACTATTAGCTCAGAATGTGAACTTCTTTGGAAATAGTGGCACTGAAGATGTAAATAGTTAAATTCAGATTCATTCAGGCTGGAGTGGAGAGGGCACTTTACCATCTATGATAGGTGTGCTTTTAAAACGGTGTGAAGACACAGGAGACCACTATATATAGAGACAGAGACACATAGAGAACACCGTGTGATTACCAACATAGAGATCAAGGTGATGTAGATTTAAGCCTAGGATGGATGGCATCACTTGTACCTAGAAGGAGGCAAGGGAGGAGTCCTTGTAGAGTTTCAGAAGGAAAGCACAATTCTGCTGACACTTTGAGTTTATAGTACTTTGTTATGGCAGTCCTCAATACTCATACACTATTTATAGGTCATTTCAGCAGACAGGTCTCTCTTGGTCAAACCAACAAAAATAGATACCCCACACCTTGCCCTGTCACTTGAAATCATCTTAAACATTACAAAAATATTACTGATTGGAGATTATCTATTTATTTTTCAAATCAACATCAGAAAGATAAAAAACCTGATTTAAAATGGGTAGAGGACCTGAATAAACATTTTCTCAAAGAAGACATACAGATGGCCAACAGACACATGAAAAGATGCTCAACACCACTAATCATCAGAGAAATGCAAATTAAAACCACTGACATACCACCTTGCCCCTGTCAGATGGCTGACATCAAAAAGACAACAGATAACAAGTATTGGTGAGGATGTGGACAAAAGGGAACACTTCTGTACTCTTGATGGGATTGTAAATTGGTACAGCTGCTGCAGAGAACAGTACAAAGGCTCTTCAAAGAATTCAAAATAGAACTGCCATATGATCTAACAATTTCTAGCTACTTACCTGGATAAAATGTAAACACTAAATTGAAAAAAAAATACAGACATACCAATGTTCATTGCAGGGTTATTATAAGAGTGAAATATGGAAACAATGTGTGTCCATTGATATACATACACACACAATAAAATATTACTCAGCATAAAAAATAAAATCTCGCTATTTGTGACTATAAGGGTGGATCCAAAATGTATTTTATAACAGAGTAATATGTCAGACAGAGAAAGATAAATACCATATGACCTCATTTATATGTGGAATCCTAAAAAAAAAAAACAACTAAACAAAACAAAATGAAAACAGACTCAAAGATACAGAGAAGAAACAGGTGGTAGCCAGAGGGGAGAGGCATGAGGTGGTATGCAAAATGGGTAGGGGCATTAAGAGGTATAAGCCTCATATAGAAAATCCTAAAGACTCCACCAGAAAATTACTAGAGCTAATTAATGAATATAGTAAAGTTGCAGGATATAAAATTAACACACAGAAATCCCTTGCATTCCTATACACTAACAATGAGAACATAGAAAGAGAAATTAAGGAAACAATTCCATTCACCTTTGCAATGAAAAAAATAAAATACTTAGGAATATATCTACCTAAAGAAACAAAAGACCTACATATAGAAAACTATAAAACACTGGTGAAAGAAATCAAAGAGGACACAAATAGATGGAGAAATATTCCGTGTTCATAGATTGGAAGAATTAATATAGTGAAAATGAGTACACTACCCAAAGCAATCTATAGATTCAATGCAATCCCCTTCAAGCTGCCAACAGTATTTTTCGGAGAACTAGAACAAATAATTTCACAATTTGTATGGAAATACAAAAAGCCTCAAATAGACAAAGCAATCTTGAGAAAGAAGAGTGGGACTGGAGGAATCAACCTGTCAGACTTCAGTCTCTACTACAAAGCCACAGTCATCAAGACAGTATGGTACTAGCACAAAGACAGAAATATAGATCAATAGAACAAAATAGAAAGCCCAGAAACAAATCCACCCACCTGTGGACACCTTATCTTTGACAAAGGAGGCAAGAATATACAATGGAGAAAAGACAACCTCTTTAATAAGTGGTGCTGGAAAAACTGCTCAACCACTTGTAAAAGAATGAAGCTAGAACACTTTCTAACACCATACACAAAAATAAACTCAAAATGGATTAAATATCTAAACATAAGACCAGAAACTGTAAAACTCCTAGAGGAAAACATAGGCAAAACACTCTCTGACATAAACCACAGCAGGATCCTCTATGACCTACCTCCAAGAATATTGGAAATAAAAGCAAAAATAAGCAAATGGGACCTAATTAAAATTAAAAGCTTCTGCACAACAAAGGAAACTACGAGCAAGGTGAAAAGGTAGCCTTCAGAATGGGAGAAAATAATAGCAAATGAAGCAATGGACAAAGAATTAATCTCAAAAATATACAAGCAACTCCTGCAGCTCAATTCCAGAAAAAATAAAAGACCCAATCAAAAAGTGGGCCAAAGAACTAAACAGACATTTTTCCACAAAAGACATGCAGATGGCTAACAAACACATGAAAAGACACTCAACATCACTCATTATCAGAGAAATGCAAATCAAAACCACAATAAGATACCATTTCACGCCAGTCAGGATGACTGCTATCCAAAAGTCTACAAGCAATAAATGCTGGAGAGGGTGTGGAGAAGAGGGAACCCTCTTACACTGTTGGTGGCAATGCAAACTAGTACAGCCACTATGGAGAACAGTGTGGAGATTCCTTAAAAAACTGGAAATAGAACTGCCATATGACCCAGCAATCCCCCTGCTGGGCATACACACTGAGGAAACCAGAATTGAAAGAGACACATGTACCCCAGTGTTCATCACGGCACTGTTTAAAATAGCCAAGACATGGAAGCAACCTAGATGTCCATTAGCAGATGAATGGATAAGGAAGCTGTGGTACATATATACAATGGAATATTACTCAGCCATTAAAAATAATTCATTTGAATCAGTTCTAATGAGGTGGATGAAATGAGCCTATTATACAGAGTGAAATAAGCCAGAAAGAAAAACACCAATACAGTATATTAATGCATATATATGGAATTTAGCAAGATGGTAATGATAACCCTGTATGCGAGACAGTAAAAGAGACTCAGATGTATTGAATAGTCTTTTGGACTCTGTGGGAAAGGTCGAGGGCATGATGATATAGGAGAATGGCATTAAAACATGTACATTATCATATGTGAAACTAATCGCCAGTCCAGGTTTGATGCATGAGACAGGGTGCTCAGGGCTAGTTCACTGGATGACCCAGAGGGATGGATGGGGAGGGAGGTGGGAGGGGGGTTCAAGATGGGGAACACATGTACACCCATAGTGGATTCAAGTCAATGTATAGCAAAACCAATACAATATTGTAAAGTAAAATAATAAAAAAAATAAACTAAAAAAAAAAAAAAAAGGTATAAGCCTCTAGTCATACAGTAAGGAAGCTAAAGGTGTGTGTTGTATGTGTGCTCAGTCACTCTGTCATGTTTGACTTTTTGCATCTGTATGAACTGTAGCCTACCAGGCTTCTCTGTCCATGGGGATTCTCCAGACAAGAATACTCGAGTGGGTTACCATTTCCTCCTCCAGGGAATCTTCCCAAGCCAGGGATCAAACCCAGGTCCCCTGAATTGCAGTTTCTTTACTGTCCGAGACACCAGGGAAGCCCAAATGTGTGCAATATACAGCATAAAGAATAAATTTAATATTGTAACAATGTTTTGTGAGGACAGATGATTACTTATAGTGGGGACCATTTCATATGTATGCAAATATCATATCACTATGTAGTATACCTGAAACTAGCATAACATTGTACATCAACCATACTTCAATAAAACAAATATAGCTACAAATGTCCCACTCAACACTAATTTAGCTGACTCTCTACACTTATGTTGCATAATACTATTATGGTTCAGTTTGAAATATTTTCTAACCTCCAATTAGATGCTGAACACATCAATTAGAAGTGTGTTATTTAATTTCTGGAACATTTTATTTCTGTAGTATTTACTTTCCAGAGTTATTGAATTTCTGGAGTATTTGCCAACAAAGATTTGTGGTTTTTCCAGTAGTGGCTTTTCCAGTAGTCATATATGGACGTGAGTGTTGAACTGTAAAGAAGGCTGAGCACTGAAGAATTGATGTTTTTGCACTGTGTTGTTGGAGAAGACTCTTGAGAATCCCTTGGACTGCATGGAGATCAAGCCAGTCAATACTAAAGGAAATCAACGCTGAGTATTCATTGGAAGGACTGATGCCGAAACTGAAGCTCTAACACTTTATCCATCTGACGAGAAGAGCCAACTCAATAGAAAAGACCCTGATGTTGGAAAGATTGAAGGCAGGAGAAGGGGACGCCAGAGGATGAGATGGTTGGATGTCATCACCGACTCGAAGGACATGATTTTGAGCAAGCTCTGCAAGTTGGTGATGAACAGGGAAGCCTGGAGTGCTGAAGGCATGGGATTCCAGGCTGTCTGGCTCTAGGTTCATGATCATATCATCATGGTTATCTGGGTCATTAAGATCGTTTTTGCATTGTTCTTTGTATTCTTGCCACCTTTTCTGAATATCTTCAGCCTCTGTTAGGTCCATACAGTTTCTGTCCTTTACTGAGACCATCTTTGCATGAAATGTTACCTTGGTATCTCTAATTTTTTTGAAGAGATATCTAGTCTTTCCCATTCCACTGTTTTCCTCTATTTCTTTGCACTGATCATTGAGGAAAGCTTTCTTATCTCTCCTTGTATTCTTTTGAACACTGCATTCAGATAGGTATATTTTTCTTTTCTCACTTGCCTTTAGCTTCTCTTCTTTTCTCAGTTATCTGTAAGCCCTCCTCAGACAACCACTTTACCTTTTTGCATTTCTTTTATTTGGGTATGATCTTGATCACAGTTTCCTGTACAATATCATGATCCTCCATCCATAGTTCTATAGGCACTCTATCAAATATAATTCCTTGAATCTATTTGTCACTTCCACTGTACAATCATAAGGGATTTGATTTAGGTCATACATGAATGGTCTAGTGGTTTTCCCTACTTTCTTCAATTCAAGTCTCAATTTTGTAAAAAGGAGTCCATGATCTGAGCCACAGTCAGCTCTGGGTCTTGTTTTTGCTGACAGTATAGAAATTCTCTATCTTCGGTTGCAAGGAATATAGTCAATCTGATTTCGGTATTGACAATCAGGTGATGTCCTTGTATAAAGTTTTCTCTTGTGTTGTTGGAAGAGGGTGTTTGCTATGATCAGTGCATTATCTTGGCAAAATCTTATTAGCCTTTGCCCTACTTCATTCTGTACTCCAAGGCTAAATTTGCCTATCATTTAAGGTATCTCATGACTTCCTACTTTTGCATTCCAGTCCCCTATGATGAAAAGGACGTCTTTTTGGGGTGTTAGTTCTAGAAGGTCTTGTAAGTCTTCATAGAACTGTTCAACTTCAGTGTTTTCAGCATTAGTGGTTGGGTCATAGAATCGGATTACTGTGTTACTGAATGGTTTGCCTTGGAAATGAACAGAGATCATTCTGTAATTTTTGAGAATGCACCCAAGTACTGCATTTCAGACTGTTTTGTTGACTATGAGGGCTATTGCATTTCTTCTAAGGGATTCTTGTCCACAGTAGTAGATATAATGGTCTTCTGAACTAAATTCACCCATTCCAGTCCATTTTAGTTCACTGATTTCTAAAATGTGGCTCATTCTTGCCATCTCCTTTTGACCCCTTCCAGTCTACCTTGAATCATGGACCTAACATTCTAGGTTCCTATGCAATATTGTTCTTTACGGCTTCAGACTTTGCTTCCATCACCAATCACATCCACAACTGGGCATTGTTTTTGCTTTGGCTTCGCCTCTTCATTTTTTCTGAAGTTATTTCTCCACTCTTCTCCAGTAGCATATTGGACACCCACCAACCTGGGGAGTTCATCTTTCAGTGTCATATCTTTTTTTTTTTTCTTTTTCATTCTGTTCATCAGGTTCTCAAGGCAAGAATAATGAAGTGATTTGCCATTCCCTTCTCCAGTGGACCACGTTTTTTCAGAACACTCCACCATGATCCATCTGTCTTGGGTGGTCCTACATGGCATGGTTCATAGTTTCATTGAGTTAGACAAGGCTGTGATCCATGTGATCAGTTTGGTTAGTTTTCCATGATTGTGGGTTTCATTCTGTCTGCCCTCTGATGAATAAGGATATGAGGTTTATGGAAGCTTCCTGATGGGAGAGAGTGACTGGGGGAAACTGGGTATTTTTTTTGATGGGTGGGGCCATGCTCTATAAATCTTTAATCCAATTTTCTATTGGTGGGTTGGGCTGTGTTCCCTCCCTATTGTTTGGTCTGATGCCAAACTGTCAATACATGCCTCCACCAGAGATTCTTGGACATTCACAGGCAAGTCTGGCTCAGTCTACTGTGGGGAAACTTTTCCTTTCTCCTGGTGCACACAAATTTTGTGTGTGCCCTCCAAGAGTCTGTTTCCCCAGTCCCGTGGAAGTTATGTAATGAAATCCCACTGGCTTCAAAGGTAAATTCTGTGGGGGTTCTCAGTCCCTTTGCTGGAACCCCAGATTGAAAAATCTGTTGTGAGTCCTAGAACTTTCTTAACAGTGTGAGAATTTCTTTGGAATAAGTGAACTCATTACACCAATCTAATATTGATTCTAGTTTAACAAAGGCATTTATGCTTATTCCTTTTAATAATCACTTCTTTTTATATCTATGTTATATCTGTGAAAGTCGTTCAGTCATGCCCAAATGTTTTCAATGCAATGGACTATACAGCCCATGGAATTCTCCAGGCCAGAATATTGGAATGGGTAGCCTTTCCCTTCTCCAGGGGATAGTCCCAAACCAGGGACCAAACACAATTTCCCACAGTGCAAGCAGTTTCTTTACCAGGTGAGCCACCAGGAAGTCAGTCAGACAGTTCAGCCATTCAGTCGTGTCCAACTCTTTGTGACCCCTTGGACTGCAGCACGCCAGGCATCCCTGTCCATCACCAACTCCCCGAATTTACCCAAACTCATGTCCATTGAGTCCGTGATGCCATTTAATGACCTCATCCTCTGTCATTCCCTACATTCAATCTTTCCTAGCATCAGGATATTTTCAAATAAGTCAGTTCTTCACATCAGGTGGACAGAATATTGGAGTTTCAGCTTCAACACGAGTCCTTCCAATGAATATTCAGGCCAGATTTCCTTTAGGATTGACTGTTTTGATCTCCATGTAGTTCAAGGGACTCTCAAGAGTCTTCTCCAGCACCACAGTTCAAAAGCATCAATTCTTTTGTGGTCAGCTTTCTTTATAGTCCAACTGTCACATCCATACATGACTACTGGGAAAACCATAGGCTTGACTAGACAGACCTTTGTTGACAAAGTAATGTCTCTGCTTTCTAATATGCTGTCTAGTTTGGTCATAACTTTTCTTCCAAGAAGTAAGCATCTTTTAATTTTATGGCTGCAGTCACCATTTGCAGTGATTTTGGAGCCAAATAAAATAAAATTTAAAAAGTCTGCCACTGTTTCCACTCTTTCCCCATCTATTTGAAATGAAGTGATGGGACCAGATGCCTTGATCTTAGTTTTCTGAATGCTGAGCTTTAAGGCAACTTTTTCACTCTCCTCTTACACAGGACATGGCAAGAGTGATCATCTACATTTTAGGCATCAGCAAACTAAAATGAGCTGGATTGGGTGACTAACTGAGATGACCATTATATCTACTACTATGGGCAAGAATCTCTTAGAAGAACAGAGTAGCCATCATAGTTAAAAAAAAAAAAAAAAAAAAAAGTTCAAAATGCAGGACTTGGATGCAATCTCAAAAATGACAGAATGATCTCTGTTCATTTCCAGGACAAAACGCTTAATATCATGGTAATCCAAGTCTATGCCCCAAATAGTAATGCTGAATAAATTGAAGTTGAAAGGTTCTATGAAGTCCTACATGAACTTTTTATAGTTAACACCTAAAAAAACATTTCCTTTTCATTATAGGGGACTGGAATTCAAAGTAGGAAGTCGAGAAATACCTGGAGTAACAGGCAAATTTAGCCTTGGAGTACAGAATGAAGCAGGCAAAGGCTAATAGAGTTTGGCCAAGAGAATGCACTGGTCATAGCAAACACCCTCTTCCAAAAACCCAAGAGCCACCAGGGAAGCTCTAGATATATTACACCTCTAACAGTGCTTTTTTACCTCTGTTACAGCCCGATTTGCATCATTACAGGCTCTCAGTCAGTAACGTTTGCTTCTTTCTAGTGTCAACATTTCAGTTTCCTTTCTTTCTTTTTTATCTTAGTCTTATTCTAATTTTATTGAAAATGCCAAATACTTATTTTATATTGTGCATTTTTCAATTAAAAAATAAATCACATAATCAAACTTAAGAATTGTAAATTTTAAGATTTTATACATCAATAAGAAAATATGCTTTCAGCTAAAATTTGACTTGCTGTGGTTTTGAAGCTGCAATTTGATTACCTATCTTATTCATGTAAAAGTTTTGTCCACAGAAAGCCCTGAATCCAAAGTGTCTTATTTTTGAGGTGCTTTTCTTTGAAGAACTCTAAAATTTTCCTTGAGGTACTTATCTAATAGTATGATGAAAGAGAGAAAGTGAGAAATGTGAAAAGAAGTGGCAGCTGTCTTTGAAGAAAGATTAAAGTTTAGAAATATGAAATACTATTGATGTAATACCTATGACTAAAATAAGAGAAACAAAAGTAAGTTTGAAGTTACTTGCTATAATTTCATTGGATTCCTCTAAAAACCACATGAATGCAAAGTAAAGAGAAAATGGGCTCTGATATATTTCCAGATAGGAATGTAAAATAGTACAGCCACTCTTGAAAATATGTAGCATTATTAAAATCACCCACTTAACACAGGACCCAGTAATCCATTCCTAGATGTTCATCCAAAAGAAACAAATCATATCTATACAAAGACCTGCATATCAATATTTATATTAGCTTTATTCATAATAACCACAAACTGGGAACTACCCAAATGCCTACTAATTGAAAAATACATTAAAAAGTGTAGTTAAAATTCTAATATTTTTAATTTGAATAATTCATTAATCTTCTCTCCACAGTTTTAATATTGATGAAATTGGAATGGGTTGAATTTTTGAAAAAGAGATATACATAACACAAATTCTCTTCAAGTAAAACTCCAGGAAATTAATCATCTTCATAAATTTCAGTGTCCTGATTCCTGGATAATTTTAACCTGAACATTTATGAATGTACTCATGTACTAAATAATTCTCTATACTAAGGTTTACATATGAATAGTATATATATTATATATAAAGTAAATCATTAACGTTGGGTTAGGTGGAACATATCTCAACATAATACTAGCCAAAAATTTAACATAATAATGGCCATTTGTGACAAAACTATAGCTAACATCGTACCCAACCATGACAGGTTGAAAAATTTTCCTCTAAATTAAGGAACAAAACAAGGATGCACACTTTTGCTACTTTTATTTAACATAGCATTAGAAGTCCTAGTCACAGAAATCAGACAAGGAAAAAAAAATTACAGTGCATCAAAATCAGAAGGGAAGAAGTGAAATGGTCACTGTTAGCATATGACATGACACTATATATTAAAAACTTAAAGTTTCCACCAAAAAACTATTCAGTTCAGTTCAGTTCAGTTGTTCAGTCAACTCATCCCAACCGAAGAGCCAACAGTACAGCAGGCCTGCCTGTCCATCACCCACTCCTGGTGTCTACTCAAACTCAGCTCCATTGAGTCCATGATGCCTTCCAACCATCTCATTCTCTGTCATCCCCTTCTCCTACCTTCAATCTTTCCCAGCATCAGGGTCTTTGCAAATGAGTCAGCTCTTCACATCAGGTGGCCAAAGTATTGGAGTTTCAGCTTCAACATCAATCCTTCCAATGAACACCCAGGAGTGATCTCCTTTAGGATGGACTGGTTGCATCTTCTTGCAGTCTAAAGGCCACTCAATAGTCTTCTCGAAAACCACAGTTCAAAAGCATCAATTCTTCAGCACTCAGCTCTTTACAATCCAACTCACACATCTATAAAAGACTACTGGAAAAACCATAGCCTTGACTAAACAGACCTTTGTTTGCAAAGTAATGTCTCTGCTTTTTAATATGCTGTCTAGGTTGGTCATAACTTTCCTTCCAAAGGAGTAAGCATCTTTTAATTTCATGTCTGCAGTCACCATCTGCAGTGACTTTGGAGCCCCCCCAAAATAAAATCAGCCACTGTTTCCACTGTTTCCCCATCTATTTGTCATGAAGTGATGGGACTGGATACCATGATCTTAGTTTTCTGAATGGTAAGCTTTAAGTCAACTCTTTCACTCTCCTCTTTCACTTTCATTAAGAGGCTCTTTAATTCTTCTTCACTTTCTGCCATAGGGGTGATTTCATCTGCATTTCTGAAGTTATTGATATTTCTCCTGAAAATCCTGATTCCGGCTTGTGCTTCATCAAGCCCAGGTTTCTCATGATGTACTCGGGATATAAGTTAAAGAAGCAGCGTGGCAATACAGAGCCTTGATGCACTCCTTTTTCTATTTGGAACCAGTCTGTTGCTCCATGTCCAGTTCTAACTGTTGCTTCCTGACCTGCATACAGATTTCTCAAGAGGCATGTCAGGTGGTCTGGTATTCCCATCGCTTTCAGAATTTTCCACAGTTTACTGTGATCCACAGAGTCAAAGGCTTTGGCAGAGTCAATAAAGCAGAAATAGATGCTTTTCTCTGGAACTCTCTAGCTTTTTTAATGATCCAGTGGATGTTGGCAATTTGATCTCTGGTTCCTCTGCCTTTTTTAAAACCAGCTTGAACATCTGGAAGTTCATGGTTTACGTATTGCTGTTGCCTAGCTAGAAGAATTATGAGCATTACTTTCCTAGCGTGTGAGATGAGTGCAATTGTGTGGTAGTTTGAGCATTCTTTGGCATCGTCTTTCTTAGGGATTGGAATGAAAACTCACCTTTTCCAGTCCCATGGCCACTGCTGAGCTTTCCAAATTTGCTGGCAAATGGAGTGCAGCATTTTCACAGCATCATCTTTTAGGATTTCAAATATATCAGAAGAAGTCCATCATCTTTGCTAGGTTTGTTCATAGTGATGCTTCCTAAGGCCCACAGGACTTCACATTCCAGGATGTCTGGCTCTAGGAGAGTGATCACATCATCGTGATTATCTGGGTCTTGAAGATCTTTTTTGTACAGTTCTGTGTATTCTGGCCACCTCTTCTTAATATCTTCTACTTCTGTTACTTCTGTTAGGTCCATAGCATTTCTGTCCTTTATTGAGCCCATCTTTGCATGAAATGTTCCCTTGGTATCTGTAATTTTCTTGAAGAGATCTCTAGTCTTTACCATTCTATTGTTTTCCTCTATTTCTCTGCACTGATCACTGAGATAGGCTCTCTTATCTCTCCTTGCTATTCTTTGGAACTCTGCATTCAAATGGGTATGTCTTTCCTTTTCTCCTTTGCTTTTCACTTTTCTTTTCACAGCTATTTGTAAGGCCTCCTCAGGCATCCGTTTTGCTTTTTTGCATTGGTTTTCCTTGGGAATGGTCTTGATCCCTGTCTCCTGTACAATGTCATGGACCTCCATCCATAGTTCATCAGGCACTCTATCAGATGTAGTCCCTTAAATTTATTTCTCACTTCCACTGTATAATCATAAGGGATTTGATTTAGGTCACACCTGAATGGTTTAGTGGTTTTCCCTACTTTCTTCAATTTAAGTCTGAATTTGGCAATAATTAGGTCACGATCTGAGCCAGAGTCACCTCCCAGTCTTGTTTTTGCTGACTGTACAGAGATTCTCCATCTTTGGCTATAAAGAATATAATCAATCTGATTTTGGTGTTGGCCATCTGGTGATATCCATTTGTAGAGTCTTCTCTTGTGTTGTTGGAAGAGGGTGTTTGCTATGACCAGCACATTCTCTTGGCAAAACTCTATTAGCCTTTGCCCTGCTCCATTCTGTATTCCAAAGCCAAATTTGCCTATTACTCCAGGTGTTTCTTGACTTCCTACTTTTTCATTCCAGTCCTCTATAATGAAAAAGACATCTTTTTGAGAAGTTAGTTCTAAAAGGTCTTGTAGGTTTTCATAGAACCATTAACCTTCAGCTTCTTCAGCATTACTGGTCGGGCCATAGACTTGCATTACGTGACACTAAATGGTTTGCCTTGGAAATGAACAAAGATCGTTCTGTTGTTTTTGAGATTGCATCCAGGTACTGCATTTTGGATCCTTTTGTTGATTATGATGGCTTCTCCATTTCTTCTAAGGGATTCCTGCCCACAGTGGTAGATATAATGGTCATCTGAGTTAAATTCAACCGTTCCAGTCCCTGTTAGTTTGCTGATTCCTAGAATGCTGATGTTCACTCTTGCCATCTCCTCTTTGACCACTTCCAGTTTGTCTTGATTCATGGACCTAACATTCCAGGTTCCTATGCAATATTGCTCTTTACAGCATTGGACTTTGCTTCTATCAGGAGTCACATCCACAAATGGGTGTTGTTTTTGCTTTGGCTCCATCACTTCATTCTTTCTGGAGTTATTTCTCCACTGATCTCTAGTAGTATATTAAGCAACTACTGACCTGGGGAGTTCATCTTTCAGTGTCACATCTTTTTGCCTTTTCATACTGTTCACAGGGTTCTCAAGGCAAGAATACTGAAGTGGTTTGCCATTCCCTTCTTCAGGGAACCACATTTTGTCAGAACTCTCCACTATGACCTGTCCGTCTTGGGTGGTCCCAACAGCATGGCTTAGTTTCATTGAGTTAGACAAGGCTGTGGTCCATGAGATCAAATTGGCTAGTTTTCTGTGATTGTGGTTTCAGTCTACGCTCTGACGCCTTCTCTTAGCACCTATTATCGTACTTGGGTTTCTCTTTCCTTGGACATGGGGTATCTATCATGGCCACTCCAGCAAAGCACGGCTGCTGCTCCTTACCTTGGATGTGTTGTATCTCCTCATGGATGGCCCTTCTGACCTTGTATTTGGGGAATCTCCTCTCAGCCACTCACCACTCCAGTGCTGCAGTTTTTCATAGTAACTGCACAAATTTACATACCCTCCATTACTGTACCAGTATTCCCTTTTTTTCCAATTTGTTCTTTGTAGACTTTTTGTTGATAGCCTCTTCTGATGAGATATGTGGTGATATCTTTTGGTAGATTTAATTTGTATTTCTCTGATAATTAGCAATATTGAGAATGTTGTCAGGTGCCCCTTGGTCATGCATATTTCTATCATTGGAAAAATGTCTATATGGGTCTTCTTTCCAGCTTTCAGTTGAGTTATACATGTTTAGTAGTCCAAGAATCAAGGCAAATTGGAACTGGTCAAAGAGGAGATGGCAAGAGCGAACATCAGCATTCTAGGAATCAGCAAACTAGCAGGGACTGGAACGGTTGAATTTAACTCAGATGACCATTATATCTACCACTGTGGGCAGGAATCCCTTAGAAGAAATGGAGAAGCCATCATAATCAACAAAAGGATCCAAAATGCAGTACCTGGATGCAATCTCAAAAACAACAGAACGATCTTTGTTCATTTCCAAGGCAAACCATTTAGTGTCACGTAATGCAAGTCTATGGCCCGACCAGTAATGCTGAAGAAGCTGAAGGTTAATGGTTCTATGAAAACCTACAAGACCTTTTAGAACTAACTTCTCAAAAAGATGTCTTTTTCATTATAGAGGACTGGAATGAAAAAGTAGGAAGTCAAGAAACACCTGGAGTAACAGGCAAATTTGGCTTTGGAATACAGAATGAAGCAGGGCAAAGGCTAATAGCGTTTTGCCAAGAGAACATGCTGGTCATAGCAAACACCCTCTTCCAACAACACAAGAGAAGACTCTACAAATGGATATCACCAGATGGCCAACACCAAAATCAGATTGATTATATTCTTTATAGCCAAAGATGGAGAATCTCTGTACAGTCAGCAAAAACAAGACTGGGAGGTGACTCTGGCTCAGATCGTGACCTAATTATTGCCAAATTCAGACTTAAATTGAAGAAAGTAGGGAAAACCACTAAACCATTCAGGTGTGACCTAAATCAAATCCCTTATGATTATACAGTGGAAGTGAGAAATAAATTTAAGGGACTACATCTGATAGAGTGCCTGATGAACTATGGATGGAGGTCCATGACATTGTACAGGAGACAGGGATCAAGACCATTCCCAAGGAAAACCAATGCAAAAAAGCAAAATGGATGCCTGAGGAGGCCTTACAAATAGCTGTGAAAAGAAGAGAAGTGAAAAGCAAAGGAGAAAAGGAAAGACATACCCATTTGAATGCAGAGTTCCAAAGAATAGCAAGGAGAGATAAGAGAGCCTATCTCAGTGATCAGTGCAGAGAAGTAGAGGAAAACAATAGAATGGTAAAGACTAGAGATCTCTTCAAGAAAATTACAGATACCAAGGGAACATTTCATGCAAAGATGGGCTCAATAAAGGACAGAAATGCTATGGACCTAACAGAAGTAACAGAAGTAGAAGATATTAAGAAGAGGTGACAAGAATAAACAGAGGAACTATACAAAAAATAAATTCATGACCCAGATAATCACCTAGAGCCAGACATCCTGGAATGTGAAGTCCTATGGGGCTTAGGAAGCATCACTACAAACAAAGTTAGTGGAGGTGATGGAATTCCAGCTGATCTATTTCAAATCCTAAAGGATGATGCTGTGAAAATGCTGCACTCCATTTGCCAGCAAATTTGGAAAGCTCAGCAGTGACCATGGGACTGGAAATTTCAGTTTTCATTCCAATCCCTAAGAAAGTCAGTGCCAAAGAATACGCAAACTACCACATAATTGCACGTATCTCAGACACTAGTAAACTAATGCTCAGAATTCTGCAAGCTAGGCTTCAGCAATACGTGACCTGTGAACTTCCAGATGTTCAAGCTTGTTTTAGGAAAGGCAGAGGAACTAGAGATCAAATTGCCAACATCTGCTGGATCATAGAACAGGCAAGAGAGTTCCAGAAAAACATCTATTTCTGCTTTATTGGCTCTGACAAAGCTTTTGACTGTGTGGATCACAATAAACTCTGGAAAATTCTGGAGATGGGAATACCAGACCACCAGACTTGCCTCTTGAGAAACCTGTATGCAGGTCAGGAAACAACAGTTAGAACTGGACATGAAACAACAGACTGGTTCCGAATCAGGAAAGGAGTTTGTCAAGGGTGTTTATTGTCATCCTGCTTATTTAACTTATATGCCGAGTACATCATGAGAAATGCTGGGCTGGATGAGGCACAAACTGGAATCAAGATCCTGGGAGAAATATCAATAACTTCAGATATGCAGATGACACCACTCTTATGGCAGAATATGAAGAATTAAAGAGCCTCTTGATGAAAGTGAAAGTGAAAAAGTTGGCTTAAATCTCACCATTCAGAAAACTAAGATCATGGTATCCAGTCCCATCACTTCATGACAAATAGATGGGGAAAGAGTGGAAACAGTGGCAGACTTTATTTTTTTGGCCCCAAAATCACTGCAGATGGTGACTGCAGCCATGAAATTAAAAGAAGCTTACTCTTTGGAAGGAAAGATATGACCATCTTAGAGTGCATATTCAAAAGCAGAGACATTTCTTTGCCAACTAAGTTTCATCTATGGTTGGTTTTTCCAACCGTATTGGTTCCAACCATATGGTTTTTGCAGTAGTCACATATGGATGTGAGAGTTGGACTATAAAGAAAGCCGAGTGCCGAAGAATTGATGGTTTTGAAATGTAGTGCTGGAGAAGACTCTTGAGAGTTCCTTTGGACTGCAAAGAGATCCAACCAGTGCATCCTAAAGGAGATCAGTCCTCAGTGTTCATTGGAAGGACTGATGTTGAAGCTGAAATTCCAATACTTTGGCCACCTGAAGCAAAGAGCTGACTCATTTGAAAAGACTCTGATGCTGGGAAAGATTGAGGGCAGGAGGAGAATGGAATGTCAGAGGATGAGACGGTTGGATGGCATCACTGACTCAGTGGACATGAGTTTGATTAAACTCTGGGATTTGGTGATGGACAGGGAGGCCTGGCATCCTGCAGTCTATGGGGTCACAAAGAGTCAGATACAACTGAGTGACTGAACTGCACTGAATTATGAAAAATGAATTTTCTTCAAGAAACTAAAAATAGGACTACCATATTATACAGTAGTACTACTTTTGGAAGTGTACCTAAGTAAACAAAGACACTAATTCAAAAAGATATATGCACTCCAATGCTAACAACAGCATTATTTACAGTAGCCAGATATAAAAGCAACCTAACATTCAACAGGGCTTCCCTGGTGGTTCAGCTTGTAAAGAGTCTGCTGCAATGTGGGAAACCTGGGTTTGATCCCTGAGAAAGGGAAGATCCCCTGGAGAAGGGCACAGCTATCCACTCCAGGCTTCTGGCCTGGAGAAATCCATGAACTCTGTAATCCATGGGGTCTCAAGGAGTCTCACACGACTGAGCAACTTTCTTAATATTCATCAACAGATGACTAGATAAAGAAGATGTGGAAAATATATGCAATGGAATACTACTCAGTCATTAAAAATATAAATTCTATCATTTGCAACAACATGGATGCACTTAAAGGCTACTATGCTTAGTGGAATAAATCAGAAAGAGAAACACAGATACTCTGTGTTGTCATTTATATTCAGAATCACAAAAAATAAAACAAGTGAATATAACAAAAGACAAACAGAGTCACAGATACAGAGAATAAATTAGTGGTTACTATGTAGTAGAAAAAGAAAAGCAGGGAGGGTTTAGATAAAGATACAGAATTAAGAGATACAAACTAATATGTATAAAATAAATAAGCAACCAGGAAATAAATGATATTAAATACAAACAAAAGTAAAGGAAGAAATGTGAAGGTTAAGATATAACCAATATACTTTCAGGCTTTTTAATAGTGTGACTCACATTTTCCAAAATGTTAGTGAACACATTTTTAGTTATACTAAGTTGTTATCTCATAATCAATTAAAAGGTAGATGATATTAAAAAGATGGCAATTAAAACAATTTTAAAAAACATAAGCCCTAGACTTCAGTTCAGTTCAGTCGCTCAGTTGTGTCCGACTCTTGGCAAACCCATAGACTGCAACACGCCAAGCCTCCGTGTCCATCACCAACTCCTGGAGTTTACTCAAACTCATGTCCATTGAGTCGGTGATGCCATCCAACCATCTCATCCTCTGTCATCCTCTTCTCCTCCCGCCTTCAATCTTTCCCAGCACCAGGGTCTTTTCAATTGAGTCAGTGCTTTGCATCAGGTGGCCAAAGGATTGTAGTTTCAGCTTCCGCATCAGTCCTTCCAATGAATACTCAGGACTGATTTCCTTTAATGACTGGTTGAATCTCCTTTGGATAGCATAATAACTACTTTTCTTTTTAGAGGTTTAAAAGGAGTTATATACACCTCTTCCTGTCTTTTAATATATAAGGATGAGCTCGATGCACAGACTATCAATGCACACTTTCCTGAGACTCTAGGTTTTTTAGAGATGTATATGAAGTTGCAGGACTGAAGAAAGACCATTCCCAGATCATTTGCTATATTCACATTTCCAGGGACAAAATGGGGGTATTTGTGGATTTTGTAGCAGAAACATCCTAAGCACAAAATTTCAGTTCTTGGTTCTCAGCTCTGCCTTTCTTACTTTGTGCTTACCTAAGTTCTGTCTGTCAAGGCTATGGTTTTTCCAGTGGTCATGTATGGATGTGAGAGTTGGACTGTGAAGAAAGCTGAATGCCAAAAAAATGATGCCTTTGAGCTATGGTGTTGGAGAAGACTCTTGAGAGACCCTTGGACTGCAAGGAGATCCAACCAGTCCATCCTAAAGGAGATCAGCCCTGGGTGTTCATTGGAAGGACTGATGTTGAAGCTGAAACTCCAATACTTTGGCCACCTCATGCGCAGAGTTGACTCATTGGAAAAGACCCTGATGCTGGGAGGGATTGGGGGCAGGAGGAGAAAGGGACAACAGAGGATGACATGTCTGGATGGCATCACCAACTCGATGGTCATGGGTTTGGGTAGACTCCGGGAGTTTGTGATGGACAGGGAGGCCTGGTGTGCTACGATTCATTGGTTTGCAAAGAGTCGGACACAACTGAGTGACTGAACTGAACTGAACTGAAGTTCTAGCCTTCAGCAGTCTCATAGATTTTAGACTATCAATTAGCCTGCTTTAAAATTCCAGTTTTCCTAAGTGAATTAATTTGAATTCTAATATTTGAATACCAAAATTCTGACTTCATATGTTCCCTTCTTAAAATGTCTCTTCATTAGTTCCTGAAAATACTTAACAAAACAAACACAGCAAGATACTCTGTTATTTCCTTGATAATGCTTTTGTAATCCTTTATGTTGAAACTAAATAAAAGAATAATCTCCCTATTGTCAAAATGTATTATTTCAATCTTTTAAGATTGAAAAAAATACTGCACCATGTATAAACCATCATTAGGAGTCCATTTTAATGAGCCACACAAGCTAGTCAGATGAATGATTTTATAATAGAAATAATAAAACCCTCATGCCTTCAGTTTTTAAGTTGTTTATTCTTATTTCAGAGAAGGTCTCTAAAGATATTCCTTTAAAAAATGTACTAAATATGAGGACATGACTAGTCAACTTGACAGCATTATCTGTGATTATATTGTCCCTATCTTTGTTTTATTCCTCTGGCACTGTTTTGAAGAAGGACAAAGGTTCTGCTTTGATAAAATCATTGAAGTTTATAAAATGAATCAAATTAAAGCTAATCATTTAATTAATGTACAAAGTGTACAAGTCCTACATTTTTGAAACCACATAGTGAATGATAAGAACTTATACAATATTTTTTCCATTTATTTTTATTAGGTGGATAAATTTAAAACCAGAAAAAGCCTTGGCTATTATTATTAATCTCTCATGAATACTCTCATTGTATCAGGCTTCCTCATTATCAATATATAGCTTTATATATATTTTAGAATACTTTAAGGGTAACTAATACAAATTACAATAAGTTTTTTAAAATATTGCATTTTAAAATTTGGTGAAATTTTTATATTAATATTTTAATGAAGAGATCTCTAGCTAATATTAAGATCTTGGTCATTTTAAACAAATTGACTGATTTAACCATCTATCCAGGTATATATGGAAAATATTAAAAATTAAAGTATAATAATTTATATCAATAGAAACTTTTTCCTACAAATACTTGAAGTGTATGTTGCATTTATCTATGAAGTATATTGAAGTCAAAATTCAGAGAGATAAATGCTTAAGCCAAGTCAATTTATCTCTCTGAATAAGACCTCAGCCTAAACAAGAGTATGGCTATATACAGAGACAGTACTTAGTATTAATAACATTGAGAATACACTTATAGTATTCCATTTCATAATTAAGGATAAAAGTTAATTAACTTGCCAAAATAGACACAATAAAATGGAGAAACTATATTTGATTTTTATATTTTATTCCAAGTTCAAACTTAATTAATGGATGAACTATATTGACTACTATTGTTGTTGTTCAGTTGCTCAGTCACATCCATCACTTTGCAACTCCAAGGACTACAGCACACCAATCTTCCCTGTCCTTCACCTTCTCCTGGAGTTTGCTCAGTCTCATGTCTATTGAGTTGGTGATGTCATCCAACTATCTTGTCCTCTGTTGTCCCCTTCTTCTCCTGCCTTCTATCTTTTCCAGCATCAGGGTCTTTTCCAGTGAGTCAATTCTTCACATCAGTTTGCCAAATATTGGAGTTTCAGCTTCATCATGAGTCTTTCCAATGAATATTCAGGAATGATTGAATACCTACAAGACTTGCTAGAACTAACACCCTAACACGATGTCCTTTTCATCATAGAGGACTCAATGCAAAAGTAGGAAATCAAGAGATACCTGGAGTAACAGGAAACTTTGACCTTGGAGTACAAAATGAAGCAGGGCAAAGGCTAAAAGTTTTGCCAAGAGAACGCACTGGTCATAGCAAACACCCTCTTCCAACAACACAAGAGACAACTCTACACATGGACATCACCAGATGGTCAAAACTGAAAGAGGACTGATTATATTCTTTGCAGTCAAAGATGGAGAAGCTCTATACAGTCAACAAAAATGAGACCAGGACCTGACTGTGGCTCAGATCATTAAATTCTTATGGCAAAATTGAGACTTAAAGAAAGTAGGGAAAACCACTAGGTATGACCTAAATCAAATCCCTTACAATTATACACTGGGAGTGAGAAATAGATTCAAGGAATTAGATCTGCTAGATGGAGTGCCTGAAGAACTATGGATGGAGGTTCATTGTACAGGAGACAGTGATCAAGACCAGGCCAAGAAAAGAAATGCAAAAAGGCAAAATGGTTGTCAGAAGAGGCCTTAATATAGGTGAAAAAAGAAGAGATGCTAAAGGCAAAGGAAAAAAGGATAGATATACCCACCTGAATGCAGACTCTGTCTATTCAGTTCAGTTCAGTTGCTCAGTTCTGTCTGATTTTGCAACCCCATGGACTTCCTGTCCATCACCAACTCCTGGAGTTTTTCAAACTCAGGTCCATAGAGTCGGTGATGCCAGCCAACCATCTCATCCTCTGCTCTCACCTTTTTTCCTACCTTCAATCTTTCCTAGCATCAGGGTCTTTTCAAATAAGCCAGTTTTTCGCATCAGGTGGCCAAAGTAATGGAATTTCAGGTTCATCTTCAGCATCAGTCCTTCCAATGAATATTCAGGACTGATTTCCTTTATCATTGACTGGTTTGATCTCCTTGCAGGCCAAGGTACTCTCAGGAGTCTTCTCCAACACTACAGTTCAAAAGCATTAATTCTTTGGCGCTCAGCTTTCCTTATAGTCCAACTCTCACATCCATACATGACTACTGGATAAACCATAGCTTTGACTAGATGGACCTTTGTGGCTCTTGTTTAATGTCTCTGCTTTTTAATATGCTGTCTAGGTTTGATCATAGCTTTCCTTGCAAGCAGTAAGCGTCTTTTAATTTAATGGCTGCAGTCACCATCTGCAGTGATTTTGGAGCCCAAGAAAATAAAAATCTTTCTGTGTTTCCATTGTTTCCCCATCTCTTTGCCATGAAATGATAAGATCAGAGGCCATGATCTTAGTTTCCTGAATGTTGAGCTTTAAGCCAACATTTTCACTTTCCTCTTTCACTTTCATCAAGAAGCTCTTAGTTCTTCTTTGTTTTCTGCCATAAGGGTAGTGTCATTTGCATATCTGGAGTATTGATATTTCTCCTGGCAATCTTGATTTGAGCTTGTGCTTCATCCAGCCTGGCATTTCTCATGATGGACTCTGCATATAAGTTAGATAAGCGGGGTGACAATACACAGCCTTGACGTACTCCTTTCCTGACTTGGAACCAGTCTGCTATTCCATGTCCAGTTCTAACCGTTGCTTCTTGACCTGCATACAGATTTCTCAAGAGGCAGGTCAGGTGGTCTGGTATGTCCATCTCTTTAAGAATTTTCCACAGTCCATCTATTATTCCACAGTGTCTATTACTGACCATTAATTATGTCTTGAGTTTTGTGTAGAGAAACTGATAATATAACAAAATTCCACTTGTTTTATAGGGTATTTCCTAAAGTGCATATTCAAACACTAGTATGTCCAGTGAACAGTATAAACTTTTAGCCTTAAAGTATAATATTTTTAACAAGATTTTATTATGTAACTAGCTATATTTATTAATAAATCCCAGAACATGTAGCATACAAAATAAAATACATTTATAGAATTATTTTCTTTGTGGACTTAATTTTCACATTGATTTAAAAAATCAAATTTCCCATTATAATATATGTGTTTGCAAGCCAAAATCAAAGTTCAGTTCAGTTCAGTCACTCAGTCATGTCCGACTCTTTGCGACCCCATGAACCGCAGCACACCAGGCCTCCCTGTCTATCACCAACTCCCAGAGTCCACCCAAACTCATGTCTATTGAGTCGGTAATTCCATCCAACCATCTTATCCTCTGTCGTCCCCTTCTCCTCCTGCCCTCAATCTTTCCCAGCATCAGGGTCTTTTCAAATGAGTCAGCTCTTCACATCAGGTGGCCAAAGTATTGGAGTTTCAGCTTCAACATCAGTCCTTCCAGTGAACACCCTGGACTGATCTCCTTTAGGATGGACTGGTTGGATCTCCATTCTGAGAATGAATCTGTCAGTATTCTGTCTTTGTAATATTTCATATTTGAAGATAAAATTGTTCCATTTAGTTTTGTTTAAAAGTTATCTAACTCATCTATTAAGTAACAAAAAATGTATATATTTTAAATATAGTGCAATAAAAATAAACAGAGAAGGCTCCAGAATTTTCTTAAAATTTGCAGCTTGAATTATTTGAGAAACAATGTTATGTGATTCCTTAGAAGTACATTCACAGGTTATCACTGAGTCCAGTTTTTTTGGTGTTACTTATTTCTTCTCTGATTCTTTCACTCCTTTTTCTAAAGATCTGTCCAGACATGTATTTTCACCTAGTATCATAATTGCTTGATAAATTTTCTTTAACATTGTCTTTAAAAATCTAAAA
Organism: Odocoileus virginianus; assembly: GCF_023699985.2. Lineage (NCBI taxonomy): Eukaryota > Metazoa > Chordata > Mammalia > Artiodactyla > Cervidae > Odocoileus > Odocoileus virginianus. The sequence continues at coordinate 21,017,699 of NC_069687.1, read as the reverse complement.
TAGATATAATGATAATATAAAGATTTTTAATTGGATAGTAGTTGGCATGCACAGCTAACAGAATATGACTGGAAAAGTTTATTTTTCCCAAATATTTTAAAAATATTTTTCAATTTTATTTTGTTGATAAGTATTTAGATCATATCTCTAGAGCATCTATTTTAATTTTATTAGTTTTAATTAAGGCTTAATGAAAGTGGTAAACCTGAGAGTAACTGCTAATTATACATAGACTGCAGATGACCAATTAGAAATACAATTTCTATTGGAACACTTTCACATTGCTTTGGTTGCATGTTTCACGCATGCTAAGTCACTTCAGTTGTGTGTTGAGACACCACATACTGTAGCCTGTTAGGTTCTTTGGTCCATGGGATTTCCCAGGCAAGAACACTGGAGTGGGCTGCCATTTCCTTCTCCAGGATATCTTCCCGACCCAGGCATCAAATCTGTATCTCTTATGTCTCCTGTATTGGCAGGCAGGTTTTTGTTTTGTTTTGTTT